>NC_069122.1:59687733-59995546 GCF_026914265.1 Mya arenaria
GCGAACATCAATGCTTTTCTGTATATTTTTCAGTTAGAAAGGGGCATAACTGCATAAACAATCAATAAAGTCCGAGTTAAAGTTTACCAATTTTCATTTGAATATTTGAGCTTTATTTCAATTATGGCCAAGGTAATTAAGTTTTTGAACAATGACAGCGACAAAACTGATGTCAATGCCTATGCCACCAAGCTATTTCAATAACTTTTCCTTTACTTCGAAAAACAGACAAGATTAAAATCAAATCCCTGCGGAAATTATCAAATCTATCATTTTTTACTTTATTTTTTTTTCAATTACAGCAAATACATACACCACCAATAAAGGGAATTCGCTATTGATTAAAAATGACATTATACATAAAACAGTCTGAGCCTGTTCTGATGAAACAAGTATTTTCCAAGATGAAACATCGAAATATCACGAAAATGGCTTCATCATAAGAAAATTACAATAACAGGCCTGAAAAATGACAATGGGCTATAAAATTAAACACTGATCAACTTTTTTCATGGAATTTTATGGATAGTCTAGATATAAGATTTCAATACAATTACAATCCATATCTAAAGGTGATACCAGAGAGCATGCTTGAGTGAACGCCAACATTCATTTGTTGTTTTTCAGTCCAAAAAAGGTATAAATCAACAATAATTACAGCCAGAGTTATGGCCCTTGTTATGCATGTGCACACTGTCTCTGGCAACATGTTAACCACATTTCTTTTTTTCACACTCTGAATACAGACGAGCAAAAAAAATGTGCAAAAAGTTCAAGAGTACTTGTCATTGATGTACTGTAAAAAAAAAAATCAAACAATTTAAGATCTAAGATTATCACTTTCTTTACAAAGAACATAAAACTCTATTAAAGCTTTAAATTGAACTAGTCTGTGTTTGGCTTCTTCATTATATTCTTACTTTCAAAGAAAGAAAGAATTACACAATCTTTTACATGTAATACTGTATATATCATAACAGGTTTGATCAATCATTAACACAATAGTGTGTTTCTTATAATTAAGCTGAAGCAAATTTACACAATAATCTACATAATGGAGGAATAACAGAAATATAGTTTCAAATTGTTGAATTCCTCTTCTATCCAACGCTATAAAAATATGACATACTTAAAGCTGTGTTTTAAACACTAAGCTGCAAGCAATTGAAAATGTGTCTGTTATTTATCTCTTTCTGGAAGAAGATTCCTGTCATTACCAGCATTTCCCACAGGGAAAATGTAATTTCAACCGCAACATGTTGAATCAATTCACTTGAACAAATTGTCATAGTTACCATAACAACAATCAACAGGTCTTGTTCGTAGCACAACTTAATGAACAAGGACAAGCAATAAGAAATACTATCACCAGGGGTTCTAACCGGCTGATAATTGTCAATACTTAAAATTAGCCTCTATTTGAGTATGAGGATTCAGGACCAAAGCTACGTAAAGTAATTTATACCTCTTTGAAAATTGTCTCCTAAGTCATTTATATTTGTTTCAATGTATTCCTACTATTTTTGATGCAAAAGTCCAAGCAACAAACAACAATCTCTACAACTGTAAAATAGTCTGAAATTAAAAGCTCACAATCCCGGTTTCAGGATAAATCGTAAATTCTAGATCCCCTATATATATTCTGAATTAATCAGTTATCTAAGCACTCTAAACAAAATATGAAATAAACAATATAGGATATTTCTAGATCTTCATTTCCCTTGTGATGTCATCTAAGAATATTAAACAGATACGTTCATGTTTATTTGAATATGCCACCAGTTCCTTAAAATTCATAATATCTCTTTGTGAGATGAGGGTTCTATTGATATTATACACACTCAATCACATGCCCACTTTTGTACAAGAAAAGTTCCGTTTTGCCATGGCTTTTTACACACAAATACAATTCCTCCCAGTTTTAAGTATGTTCGCACCTGGACTGTGACTACAGCAAGCTTGTGTATGGCTGGCCCTGGCACATTCTAAACTTCACATCACAAGGCCCTGTACAAAGGTTTATGTTCCATCAGCTCCACCGTGGGCCATTCCTGTATTTCTTTGTCTGTGAATTATTCAGTCCTTCACAGCAGTACTGTATACACATTGCCAGTGGCGTAACACAAGGTCAACTCATTCATCTTTGTCAGATTTTTTATAAGCTAAGAACAAGGCCCTAAAGGAATACATTATTTTGTATACTGATCAAATGTTTAGCACAAATATTTCTGTTTTTGTATGCTAGGACCAGGGCCAGTTTTTGTATCGTTTCGCCAGTGGCTTTTGTTTCCTCATTTTGGTAAGCACTATTGGAGATGGGGTGTCATCTTCGAAGGGGTACTGGTTCTCAATCTGCAATGAAACAGGATATTTCGTTGTAAGAATTTAATGTGATATGAAGAGTATGAACCAATAAATCCTGTCATATAAGCTACATAATCCAATAATGTCAAAAACCAGGAAAGTTTACACTGACATTATTAACATTTCCCCAATATAATTACTTTGTGGAACACATGGACCCCCTCGGCTAGAACCAGGACGACATATTTAGATGCTGGTGATAACATGGCTAAGTACAGAAGGGCTTTCAGCTAGCCACAGTTTGTGTGTGCAAGATTACCACAGCATTTAAAAAACTAACCAGGGGCTAGCAACTGTTGGCAATCACTTATTTAGTTGACAAGTAAAAGAATAACAATAGGTATATAGCACATGCCAGGAGTGTATCTTCCTTTTTAGATAATACTCAAGCAAAAATAGCATATTGTTACTCTGAGGAAGTTTAGAAGTATAAATTTGATATCTTGAATGGCTGATAAGTTATTAACAAAAAACACAACATAAAAGTGTGGAAGGATGGATAGGGTGATAACTATAGGGCACCGCAAATATTTGCAGGGCCCTAATAAACAAACATGCATTTTTGTAAAAGGTATGAGATTCTTTAAAGGCAAATACGTTATTTAATTGACCACATTACCTGGTTGAGGATGGGCCTGGTTTTCACGGGAGTTTTTCTAGGAGAATGTCGATACAGATCCATTTCACTGATGTCCTGTCCCCAGCTTATACGACTGGCCTCCTTAGGGGCTGAAATTGTAACTCAAGGGTTCAGAGCCTACAATACCTTTACTGATACTAATTAAATGCAAAGTTACAGAGCAACAGTTCTGAGTATGTCAAAGCTGAGCAAGCAAATGTTTGTCCTTGATTTTTCCTACCATCACACCAATTTACTTAGCATGTTGAAAAGTTTAAACACCTTTCATTTTAGCAGTGTTACCAACGTTATCAGTATGCTTTATGATGAATGATAGTGAACTTTGGCATGACCATAATCACCTCAACAATCTCATCAACTATGATTGCCGGACAAATGGCAGATATCTATTACTGACAAGCCTTCGAAGGTGAATGCACCTCTCAGTTTTGTCATAATAAGATATCAAAGAAATTTCTCTCTTAAATACAAGAAAAAACATTTTGCCCAAGGTCTTCAATCTGATATCTGTGGGAACAAGAAAATACAAGTGAGCCTTTCCCTTGCTTCATTTTGATAAATCTATAATAAGACAAGTAAGACACAAAAAGACAACATTTTTCTGCATCAATCACACCGGCAATGTCAGGTCTCAAGAAGTTTACGAAACAGCTATATCATGTCAGTTGTATTAACGCTGACTGTTTTTTTGAACACATTTTAAGTGACTATTAAACATTTGCCAATTTCGCAAGTTAAACTTTTTGAAGGCATTATTTGAGCTGGGCATGCACTGGTAAATTCACAATATGATCAATTTGAAAACAAGAGCACCGTAACTCAGCAAGTATTAAAAGCCAGAGTTGTAGCCCTTGCTGTACATGTGCCAGAGTTGTAGCCCTTGCTGTACATGTGCCAGAGTTGTAGCCCTTGCTTACATGTGCATACTGTTATGGGCAAAATGTTTAACAAGTTTCATTTAAATGTCTTTTTCGAGTCATGGTCAAGGTTGAAAGCTTTTGTAAGACAACTACTATAATACTTATAAAAAAAACTCTTGCGAAATTAAAATGATTTACAGTAGTATTCAAAATATCTGTTTCCCTGCAAAAATTTGATTATCTACTTCTGAGGAAGACATTTCCCTACCACTTGTGACAAATGAAAAAAATTGGAAAACTAAACGTCTTTTCTTTGATCAATACATCGGATCTATCTCGCTGGCCATGGCAATTTTCTTGCCAAGGTTTAGAGTTGATCATAACTGTGATGTTCTTATTAGTGAAATCAATAATCTCTAATAACAATTCTATAAGACTATATCAAAGGCCTGAATCCTGAATAAGTATAATTAATGTAACACAAATGTGAGCGTCAATCCACATGGTCATTTGTTGGAGGTTATGCGTCTGTCAGAGGTGGTGTAAGTAATCCATTGATAATATTAAAATGTGTTTTTACATATTGACGAAATAATATCCGTTTATTGATCAATTAAATGGTTGATGATACCCAGCATCATGTTAATTATGCTATTCATATGTTGTTTTTTAAGGTTTAAAGTTCAACTACCTCTATTGGCAATGACAGCAAGGAAGTCTGAACAATGGATAAGAATATATCCAAATAATTTCAAGGATACTTACGAGGATAAGATTTGACTATGTTCTGCGATTCATTCATCGTCAGACAGCGAACCCTACGCTTGCCATTCTTCGCTGTGTGTAGCATAGTAAGGTGGTCAAAGCTTTGCTCCCCCTGAAACAGAAACAACTTTTTGTATAAGATAAATTTTAGGGTATTATATTGCCAGTACAAACATTTTGCTTCAAATGTACTATGTTACCTACATATTAAAAGTAATGATGGAAGAAAAGCAATAGATATGAACACATCAACATACCACTTCATTGAAATAAAATAACATTAGAGGCTCTATATTGGCTACAGTTAAGGGAGGTATGTAATTAATAATTTTAAATAATTTGACACGTTTCTTCTAATAATTTGTTTTGAAATACAGACATTTAGCCTTGGTCGATTGTTATAAAGTCTTAAAAATGATTTGTATCACTAATAAATACATAAAACTGCTTTGAAAGAAATGGTTAGTTTGTTTCAAATTAGTTATTAATGAATTGATTTCTTATTCATACATATGGACAAATAGGCAGAAAATATTAGCAGAAATAAATTATTTTTGCTTCAGTAGCCTGGGTAGAATCTGTAGCTTCCTTTGAGGAGGCCAAGAGAACCTGCCCCTGGAGGGTCGGACTTGGAAATATACCCCTGGAGGATGGGACTTAAGCCCACGAGTTCTTGGGTATGAGATGGGTGTTAATTATTTCTTTAACATGTTAATCCTTACTGCATCACTGTTCATGGCTCGATCACCTGTTACCATATATGATTCAAATCATACCTACTGATGGAAACATGTGCAATGGTCATTAACTGAAAATTAAAATACAATTATCTGGTGGAAGCATGTGCAGTTGTTACTGTCTCATGATTTGATATCAGGTGATGTTTGTGAAAAAGCTATGTTAAAGGAGAGTTATAGTACTGAGATTTGTTGCAATAATTAAAACATGGCATCCCAGGGAAATGCAATATTAGGAAATTGATTAACCTCCAATGATTATGCACCAGTCAATTGTAACCACCCCCCTCCCGCCACAGGTCCGGGGGTATACTGGGGATAGCTTCCCGGTGGCCCAAAAGTGCCAAGTGAATGCAGTGGTTTTTCTTCGCAAAAATATAGCAGGGAATGGGCCTAACCTAGGGTCCCTGGGGTGCGTTTGGCGGGGATTTTACCATCTGTTCATCCCCGCAGGACGGGGATTTTATGCGGGGTTGACAGGACCGAAAGTCAAAGTCCCCTCTAAACCCTGGACCTGAAGGGGCCATGGTTACAATTGACTGGTGCATTACAAACTCTTAAAAAATCAAAACCTACACAGGATGGCAAAATAGAATCAAGGTAAAACTATTTTTAGCTGACTGAAGTAGAATTTCCAAGCCTTTGTTGAAAGTGTGTGTAAACCCCAAGAAAAATACAAAACCTACAAAGGATGGCAAAATAGAATCAAGGTAGAATTTTTTTGAAGCTGACTGAAATAATTCCAAACCTTTGTCAGTATTGTGTGTTACCCCCTGTTGGTCTTTCCTCATATCATTGTCTTCAAGTTTTTAATCAATATCCTCATGGAGAATAATGCCAACTGTGAGTGATGCTGTTATTATTATATAAAACTATTGTAAGTTTTGTTAAGACAAAATCCTTTGTTTGCCTTTATACAATATATTGTATTGTGATCTCCCATTTACACTAAAAAAACATTCCATCCTTACAGTCCTCATACTTTTTGAAAATGACCACAAAAACAATTCTTGCCATGTGGCTTGACACATGGTTCATGCAGCACCACCAGGTGGAAATTCCAAATAATGAGATAAATACAGGTGCTGGTCACAGATGCCAAAATTTACTGATTCACCTTGATATCCAACCAGTTATTGTTTAAATTTTGTTTTTACGACCATTAAAATATTCAGTCTTGTCTGTGCAGATTCAAGTGCCTGTATAATATAGCAAGCAGATGTTTCTATTTTATCAAGAGATAAAGGGGCATCATTCGACTATTTTTATTAAGCTAGTTATTTGGACCTTGATACACAGGTTTGTGTATTTAGTTTAAAATAGTCTTCGTTAAATAACCATGCAAGGTTTTTGCATGAAGATCATGCTGTGGCCACCGACAAAGCCCTAGGCTTGGAAAAAATACCTTTATTGTACCTTTCTTTGATTTTGTCTTAAAATTAACTGGCTTATCAAAAATGTAACAAAAAGGGTGGAGCTTAATCAGGCCATAATTATTGCGAAGTTAAATTACATTCAATTATATGCATGTAAGTTGTTGAATTTTGTCCTATACAACGCAGTTATTTCAGCCACTACCCTGATTAAAAATATTACACTCACAATGAGGCGCTCCTTTGTAAATTCACTAATTCAGGTCCAAGGTGAAGTAACTATTATCCTTTAACAAATAACAAGATGTTAAAACACTATTTCCTATTTTTAACCTGAACACAGGGATGTGTATATTGTCAAAGTCAAACAAATGCACTTTGTTTAGAATAGTATAAAACTTTGTTCCTCAATCATGCATATAAATGTGGTATGTTTACGATTCCTTATCAATGACAAAAACAACAACGTCAGAACAATCATGGCAGTGTTGAATGTAAACTGATGATCATTAAACCAAGTGGACAATTACTGAATCACTCAAGTGGTAACCCTGAACACAAGCCCACTAATGGAAACAACAGAGGCTTGAGATTTTGAGGTTTGAGGTTAGACAATAATGTATCAAGTTATGTTCAGACTTACATTGTATAATTTCCTTCTGATAAGTGATACAAAAATTACTGAAGGGAATAGTGACTTAAAAATTACTGAAGTAAAATTAATAGCCTGACTTCAATTTACAAAGATTGGCATTAATTCAATAATAAAGCACTTATTTCCAAAATCATTAAATAATGTGCTTATAGAAACTACATGAATTCTAACGTAAAACAGCATTGTCTTGTTACCAATAAAGACTAATCATTCAAATACAGGATATACTGTTTCATTGAATTCATTTATGAATGGAAGACATTTTTTGGCAGCTTATCAGAATTTCAAAACTAAGCTCATATCAGTTTAATTTTTTTTTCAGAACACTCAATTATTTCACAAGTTGCAAAAACAGGACTTGTATATAAGAGTGATTTTTCAATATACACTAGCAGACTGCCACCCTACAGGCATGTTGGCACTGTAACCAGACCTAAGCCAATACCGACAAGAAAAGCGCTAGATCAGTTCAGAGAGGTTAGAGATACAACATGAAACTCTGTACTCTCCTCACCAGGAATGTTAGAAGGATTTTCATTTTTGGAGTTGCTATGTTTGGATTTTACAGTTTTGTTCTTGTGGAAATGTTTGCACGCTCAATTAAAGGTTTGTATGAAAATTTCGAGTACTTTTTTGTAACATACTTTTGTTTCATAAAGAGGCAGAGAATTAACCAAATACTAGGGTGTATTTGGGATGTATTTAGGCCAAAGTTTATATATATTTTTTAATTAATAGTTGTCGGTTTTTTTATATAGTAAGGAGGAGGAAATTCAAATGAAGAAATAAAAGGTGTGGAAGGCGAAAAAGATGAATAAAAAACCTGGGTTATTCCTTGATTTGTTAAATCTTATTAAATCAGGAGGATGAGACATGCCTGCCTTGTCTGTCCAAATGTCTTGCGTTAAAAGAGTATTTTCAAAATAATAAGTTGCCTTAGTCTTAGCTGAAGTACCTATTTTACAACATGAACCGCATCTCAATAATTTATATTATTTTCCTAGCCACAAAACATGTGTTATTTTCACATTATGTTGAAATCTAGTCAATTTTTTTATCATATCTTATTAACCCTTACCATGCTGCAATGTTGCAAGTGTAGTTAAGTGCTCACTGCTGAGTTGTTTTGAGTGAATGTTAAATATATCACCCATTATAAGCATATTGTCTTATTAGAGCTATTCTTTAATAGTATTTTATTTTTCTTTATAATATGGTCATTAATGAGCACATTTTAAGTTTTTTTTAACCAGCAGCGACACAATATATTTATAGTATATCCTTGTGTAAACCTACATTAACATAAATCAATATTCATTCATTCATGGATGAGCAAAATCAATTCAAGAATGAAAGAATGGATGATTCATTGACTGACTGACTGACTGATTGACTGACTGACTGACGGATTGATCGTAATACCAAATTGGGACGTAATTTTAACTTCAGAATAGCGATTATTTCAGACTAGCGATTTCGATAAAAGATTAACAAGAAACGCCACAATGCGACGAAACCAGGTTTTCAATGATTGACAGAAGAACTATTTTTAGTAACAGTGATCTTGACCATAGGGACCCCAAGCGCAATCACATGAAAGGTATCCATAAACTCTTTCTATAGACCAAGTTTAGTCAAGATATGTCAACCCTAACTAAAGTTATTCAGTTTCATAGGTGAGTTTGACACCGCACGGCCGACTGCCGAACAACGACGTTCGTCATTCTATTAACCAGGTTTCACTTAGTGAAAACCTGGTTAAAAATTAAGTTAAACAAAGAAGGAGTAATATCGGGACCGAAAAATAATTTCGAAATATCGACTATTTAGGATACTGTAAAAGCAATCCCAAGAAGTTAAGGATATGGAAAAAATGTTAATGTTTTTTATTCCTTCTTTTAATATAGCACATTTTCCATTGAATGTGGCTTTCATATAGAATATCTTCCCAATAAAACTCCTTACCTTGATGGATATAACTCTTAACTTTAATTTCTGGCCATTCTGATGCACAAATGGTCAAAACCTGTTCATTATGCATGTGCTTCAACAACAAAAAATACAGGAGCATAAAAGTTAACTTGACAAGTCACAAGTGAAATATACTGTATTTCAAAATAGAAAGGTCAAAAGTCTGACTTCAGAAATGATTCTGAACTTTATGCATGCAGCTATAGAGATGCACTTCACACATGAGGAACCAGTGTAGATCTAGATCAGTAAAACTACTTGCACTAACCGCCAAACATTATCTCATGTTCAAGTTTTCTGTCATAGCAGGCACAAAACTATGGTATGATTACCGGTATATCCTCTTCAGTGTTTTAAAAAGATCATAAATTCTCATTCAGTATTGAACAAAAAAACAATGATAAAATAATAGCATAAAAAACCAAACACATTATAGTGTATTGTTTATATAGTTGCAGTAGTTGCAAGATACAATATGTAAGACTATTAAATAGGAAAAAAGTTTCCTTTCACTTCAATGGGACCTTGTCATGGTAACAAGCACCTGTTCTGTGTCCCACGCATTGTCGCCTGGTGTATGTCATATCTTGTAAAATAATGACAATTGGTAGACCATATGGCTCTGAGATATGGGTTATAGAACACTTAAAATTTATTTGGGTTTTGCAACATTTAGGTACGGCGCTCCCGTAAATCAAAACATAGAAAAACTCTGGCCTTATACGTCTCGATGACTGTAAGGCTTTATTTATGCGTCTCCATGACTGTGAACAAAACTTCATATCAAGGGCTTATATAATCTACAAATCTTGGTTTACTTAATTGCTCAAGTTATTTGTAAGCAGTTGTCAAATTAGGATCCTGATATACATATTTGTTTTAAGTCTTTCTATCATTTTTTATATATACATACAGAATGAAACACACTTCAGAGCATTTCTTTGTGTATAAATATAATAAAATGATATATTCATCTCTAAATCAATATCCATATATTACATTAGATGATGTAGGTGAAAAACATGCCAAACAAACCAGAAAAAACACAGTGAAATATCAACATTAAAATAGATATGGGTCAGCACACAATTGTACATACAAGTTGTATGAGTTCAAAAATATACATATTATATTGAGCTGTCTATATATATATATATATCTATATATATTGGTCTCTGTTCTTAAGTTGAATGACTTTACCTATTCTTAAAGGACAAATGAACTTCATGTATAAAATTATTTAATGTGTCAGCAAAAGGAATGAGTTTTTTTGTGGTCATGTAGCCGACTGAAAAATGTTGTTCAAGCTGCATTTTGAAAGATCCTTTGTGTTTGATTATTGAGTTAATCAATACCATCGATACGTGATGCAGGTGGGGTGCTAGTGCACTACAGTTAGAAATTATGTTAAGCATAATACACCCTTATTAGACCGTATATGTTACAATACATGCACCACACATGCTTCATTTGAGGATAGATTTTTATTTTTTGTACATCCATGCAGTTTGAACATTTAGCCTTGATTGTGCAAATCCATGTAGTGCGTACGTAGAATGAAAAATGAAATAAATATAAGCAATAAGACTAGGCCTAAAAAAAATAATTGTTTGGTTAGGGTTACATCCTTTTCAAAAATAGGTACTAAGGCATACATGTGATAACGTCCCGGACGTCCGGGATTGTCCCGGAAATCGTATCTCTGTCACGGAGTCACTGAGGGTGCATGTTTGTCCCGGAAAGTCATAAAAAAAAAACGAAAAAAAAAAATAATCTCGGAATCGGAATCGATTATCTTAATTTTACCAATGTAAGTCAGCTATTTTGCCTGTCCGGGACACTGGTCGTAAAACACAGGACATGTTGACACTAATCCGTTAATTGGTACGTGTGTCGTCGAGGTCATCGTCAATCACCCGATAATTGATCGGCCTATTGTTGTGCTTAACGAGTGGGGGAGGGTTCTTGTATACAAATTCATTGTTTTCATATGGATTTGTTTGGTCTTATGAATGATAGCTTTTAATTGATGAATTGATATTTTTCACACATTTTACCAACAAACGAGCATGAAGGTACGTTCAAAGAAAGTGACAAAATGAGTAAAAAAAACAAAATTAAAACACGGAAAACATCCCATATTCCTTTCAAATTTCAAAGTTGATACGTCGTTATACTTTTAACAACTTATGCGTCCATAAGGAATTTTAGTGTTTTGACCTTTTTTCTGAACTATCGTGTGTATTTTTACGCCGAAATAAAACTGACGATATGGGGTTTACAGGTGGTTATATAGAGTGCTTTTATCACGTGACCATGGTAAGTCACGTGATCGCTTTATACAGCCGATTGTTGACACGTCTCTATCAAAATTATATGCATCTCCAAACGGAAAAAAGCTCATCGACTGGAAAATCTTCTTTATCGTCTGAAAAATATTGTGTGTCATAAATTGCAAACGTTTTAAATGTGATGAAAAAATAAATATTTTGTAACGCATGTTCTCAAAAGCGCGGGAAAACAGGTGCCCGTATAGTTGTTTATTTCCTGTTTTGATGAAACCGAAAGTAGACTGCATATCCTCCTGGTTAGCACTTCATTTAAAGCCTGGGAAAATATCTGGTGGTTTTATTTTTTCAAGAAAATGCAGAAAAAAAACAACCATGTCAAGTAAAAAATACGTCTTGGCAGTCAAAATAGGTACATTTTCCCGACGTTAAAAACGACTAAAATAGCCCCAGATATGCTATAGAATGCACCACAGACGTTCCCCATTTAAAAAATTTCCGGGGGGGGGGGGGGGGGGGGGGGGGGGGGGGGGCATGCCCCCGGACCCCCCTAGTGTGCGTTGACATTACGATGGGTGTCCCGGAATCGACCCAAGAAATTATCACATGTATGACTAAGGGTAGGTAGGCTTTTTATTTTTTTTTATTTATTTTTTTATTAGGCTTTATAATAGAATGTCATTTTCATCATTGGAGAATGGTGTTAAAGTTATCTTCTATATAAGCAATTAAGGTTTTAAACTACTTATTGAAAAGCAAAAAAAAAAAAATTTTTTTTTTTAGGTTTTTCATTTTTTTTTTTTCAAACTGACTATAAAAATGGTAGGGTCGGGTAACCCGAACCAAATGTATTTTTTTTTTAGGCCCTAACAGAAAAATATTGGCAAAACATACTTCCTAATTTTTCTTTTCAATATTTACCCCAGGTAAACCAAATCATTTTTTTTTTACTCAAGTTGGAATATTGAAGTAGGTTTTTTTAGTAATTAAACCAATTCTAATATTAAAACCAGGTGTTGGATATATAGCAAACTTTACGACATATACTAAGCAGTTTTCTCCCCTTTGATGGAAACTATTGCTTGCGTTCTATTGATCATATTAAGATTTTGGCAAGTGTTTTCCCTCTGTCTACTAAACATTTTTTCATGAGTTTTTACACATTTTTCTCACAGTTTTTCCCTCACATATAAACAAACTATCCTAGGGTATTATCTGCAGTAAGATTTGGTATTGTTTTTCCCAGGATTGCCTTTGATGGAGTTAGAAAAAAATAGATGAGATTCACTACTGTTAACACATTGGAGTTCTACATAATTCAGTTTAAGTTGTTTTAGCGCCTTCCACGGATTCTCATTTGGACGTAAAAATAGGAAGCCATGTATGAATCAATATCAGCAACTAGTCAACAGGTCCAGGAAGCAAAAATGCCAGAAATTACAGACAAAAGCTTTCAACAGTTTATAATGTGTGGTTGTTCCCACATCCATTGATTAATTTCCCAATTTCCTAAGAATTGTCATCACAACATATTCTCTTTTTATGGGATTATATACTGACACACCCTTGTGAAGTTTTCCTGTTCTTCTAGGGATCAAATGTCCACCTTTCAACCTTTTTGCACTTTAAATTAACTAAGAAAGATAGAATAATTAATAAAACTGCCATTTGTGATACTGCATGGATTAATTAAAAGACACTATTAACTAAAAGCTTCCATTTTAAATTGTTCATAAGGTGAACTTTTTTGTTCTCAAGATCAAAAGAGAAGTGTTGTTCCGATTAATAAAAAAAAAAACAGTTTTAAAGTATTAACATTGGCAAAACTAAAGAAAACTATTCATAAGGGATCAGTGAAATGCAATTGCAGGCTGTACATTTTTAGACAATATCGATTTAGTCTCCGGTTTTAAGAAGAGAAATTTTCTTTAAAAGAAATTACCGGTACTTCTCATAAGAATTACTAATCGCTTTTAGAAAAAGTACTGTAACTTAATACTAGCATGGATGAGCACTTTTAAAGTATGTCCAGTTATCATTCCACAGAATTCCCATATATATATATATATATATATATATATATATATATATATATATTTCAAACATAGATCAAAAACTACCAAAGCAAATTGTACACAACTGGTTAACTTTTTGGTTTGGTTTAAGTTACCAAAAATTTTAATTGATTGGTCAATATTTATCAAACATTAAGTATTAACCAATGTAATAATCTAACTATGCAATCCAGCTCAAGGTACCATGTCGACCAACTAACCAAGTTTTATACAATTGGCTGCTGTAACGAAGGTTGAAACAATTACGTGGACAAGAAAAACTGTGTCATTGGTCTACTTGAGTTAATTTCAATTCTCTCTTCGACAGATTCCAGTGATTCCCAGGGAAACAATGGACAGCCACAGAATCAGAGATCACACAATCACATTCAGGTAAACACTGTACAATATTAAGATTTGTAATGTTAATTTATCTGATAATGAATTTAAGTGCAATTAAATGAGACTCCCTTTAACATTTCCATACATTATTGTGCCCTCTGAAGTCCACCAATCTACTAATTCATGAGGCTATCTCCTTGTTTAATATGAATTCAGCTTGATTATACAAAGTCATGTTACAAATTTTATTATTGGAGTTCTTTTTTCATTATAAAAAAACGCTCAATTGGATGAAAACTTCTTCTAAAAACGGACACATTTTCATGAAATATTTTTTAACCTTAATAATTTCTTTGTTACAGACAATTGACAAGTCGCTGGACAACACACCAGAACTGTTAGCAAACAGAGTGAAACAGAGATGTCACAAGTATCAGCCCTCCATTGTGGGAAAAAGGCGTTATTTCCAATTCCCAGTGACAACAAACAAACAAAACAAGCTCATGTTTTGTCCAATGTGTAAGCTTGCATCAACCTACTGGACTCGGTTTTTCAGACTTTTAGATGTGAAAAGCAATAAAACTTACATCACACCTTACGATGTTCCAATATCCGAGGCTCCCGCTACCTCAGAAAGGCTTACAGTACAAGAAGGTGTTTATGACGCAAAATTTGTAAGATATTACAAGTTTCTATTCGTGCGTGATCCTTATTCAAGACTTCTCTCAGCTTACGTAGACAAGATTTTTGCACCCAATCCAACATTCTGGAGTATATTTAAAATACTATCAATCAAACAACATGGAAAAACATACAAAGTCTCACGATGTGGAGCTGATATAAGTTTTGAAGACTATGTACGTATAGTCATACGAGCGCACAGCAAGTCCCCGGATAACACTAATGCCGATTGCCACGATAAGACATTTAATGGTGCGTGTCACCCTTGTGAAGTGCGATATGATTTCATCGGCAAAATGGAGACATTCCCTCAAGATTCTACAATCCTCTTTCAAAAGCTCAAGCTAAATGACACAATTAAAGCCCTTAACATCAAAGGGAAGCAACTCGCTGATGAGGACGCACTTTTGGATACCGTTATCTCCCCTTTCCTGTGGAAAGCAGAGATAGTTAAGTGCATTCCATGGCGTGAAGCATTACTAAGGATTTGGAGAAAACTTCAAGTCCGAGGAGTAATTGGAAAACAGGAAATGCCCCTATCTGAACCTCAGGCACAAGCAATAACAAAAGAAGAATTCATTAAGTTGATCAAAGACACTCAACCTAAGACATCATTTACTGAACGTAAGAAACAACGACGTGAGGCCATGATAGAGATATATGGAAAGGTCAGGTTGGACTACCTCAAACAAATTCAGGAAATTTACAGAAAGGATTTTGACTTGTTTGAATATAACAGTGACAATCAGGATATATTTCATGTTAACAGATCTTATATAAAACAGTATGGTTTCCTGGAAGTATAATAATGATTTTGTACTGAGCAGTTAGGTCTAAGTGTGATACTCAGGTTTTTTACATGTAAAATTGTTGGCCATTTTCAGTATTTTATTTATATGAATAATCACATATAAAGTTTGATAATAATCTTATTACCGGTATTACCCAATTATTTTTATGTGAGTGTATTTGGTATTGACCAATTGTTATTCAACAACATTTTCCCTAATTATCCTGAAAATAACTCATCAACAGTCTTATTAGTTCTAATGTAGCTGTTAGATTTGCATACAACATTTACAAAGGTGACGCAATCTGCAAAAACAAGGCCATGTGTGAAAATGTCCAATTACGGCCAACTTTGCACTATCATTAGGCTATAAAGTGGCATTCTCAATAGAAGTTTTGGTATAACTTTTATATATTCTTTTTTTCTCTTGAAGACCGTTTGAATAATACCAAATTATCAATGGGATCACCAGGTTCCAAAATTCCCATAATAATACATTAGATATCTGATCCTCTACTTTATAACACCCACAGAGAAGTTTGAATGTCAAGCAGCACAGAAGCATTGAGAAAACAGGAATATCTTGTATAAAAATATTCTCCAAGTAAGCATTAATTTTGTGTTCAAAGCATATTGATAATTATCAATTAAACGGTGCTAAATGTCCTTCAAAATAAATGTGCATGCATTTCCAACTATTAACCAAAACAAATATCACAGAATTTTTTGGACTGGTTGCATTATTCTTCAAAAAGCAACCATTCAAATGTTGAAAGTTGGTTGCTAGCATATTTACTGAAGCAAAAGAACATTTCGTTCAACTACATGAAATAACAGGCTTTTAGTAAGTGTCCAAAATTTGAAATCATATCAGTATGAGATAAACAAAATTATGAGGACATAGAATACTGATAAAATATGGTCGGGTCTCAGTCAGATAAATATAAACCTCTTTATCGCTGGTCAGACAAAGTGATGGTCAAGCAAAAGGCTTATGACTAGGAGTAATAGAATAACAGTACTCAAATCATTTTTAAGATACCCATTTATTCTAAAAGACAGGAGTCATGCTACTCATTTGGTCATCTTCACTGACAACAGATTTCATCCCCTAAAGCTTTCAGTGCCAAAAGAAAATAAATGTGCCTGTGATTGAGATATAAAATAGTATTGATTCCTTGGCATGCTTACCATATTGTTGACAGACCTTCCCTGAGCCTCAAGGATGTCTTCTTGCAAGGAACAGTCACTAATATCGCCAGCCAAGCCAGTCTGCAAGAGTAACTTCCCTTTATTCATTCATGTAAAAACAGTATTTCTAATGATGCTTAATTGTTCCTTAGAAATAGGAAGTTGTGAAATTCACTCCTCATGACGAATGTTTGACAGAAATTACCAAATGCATTAGCAGATTGTAAACACTAGGAAAGAGAGCACGTATTTAGAACTGAGGTCTTTATATTGTAGATATATATAAACCTGAACATTAATGCAAAGCCTAATCAGCATTGCACACAATCAAGAAACAACAGAAGCCGTAATTTAATTAAATGACAATTAACAACTTTGTCCTTTTTATCAAGTTCTATATTAATCTTACTCGACAAGCTGTCATCATTTAAAAATTGCAACATGAATTCTAAACTATGTGTATATAAAAACTTTCTTAAACAAGGATATGATGACTTCACATGACATTTACACAATCATTTACTGATGAAGTATGGAGTGTACCCCGTCTTATAAACGAGTCAAAACAAAAAGTACCAGATTTCATGGGCAAAGTTAGGGGGTCGTCTTATAAGGGGATTGCCTTATAGTCGAGGAAATACTGTAGCTCAAAGTCTGTATTTATAATACATCTTAAGTCATTACCTTACTATAGACCATTTCCGAAGTTCCTCACTGGTCATGAATATAACATAATTTCTGGGTATTGTCTTAATACATTATTTTCATTAAATTTTTAACAAATTTCAAACTATTATTAAAAATCATTTAATTTGACTATGAAAAGTGTAGGAAATTGACTCAAATTAGGAAATGACTCAAGATGTTTTATGAATACCACCTCAGAATTACTGCTTTTTTTAGAGTATTAGAGAGCCCATTTACCGGCAGTTGAAGATCAGACAGTCGATGGGTGTTGGTTTTGTCACGCAGGGCAGAATGGCGGAGAGCCCGGGTCACATCAGGAGCGCCCGCCTCCAGAATGCTGTCCTCATCCTGAGAGATAGGTTTTTCAAATGTAATTATCATCAAATATTACATAGAAATTATTTTCTTGTGAATTTGTACCAAAATCCCAAAATTTGACTCTTGATAATCTTTGCTAAAATGCTAACCTCATGTGAATTCAGTTATGCTACAGTATCATAAGGTGTAGCTCTACAAGCAGCTATTTAACACCACCCCTACATAGGAGTGAAAGGTATAACAGTATAAATTTACCTCGCAAATGTTAAAACTGCCATTCATGTCGGAAGCCCTCATACTGCCGTTCAAACTAGACTCCTGGTCACCACTGGATCTTCTTACGCCATTGGATCTTGACCTCTGTTTGTTTAAATTTAAACTGTCATTCAAACTGAGTCTCCGCCTACCCTCTACACTTTCACTGTCTATCAGGTTCTTTCTCCGCCTCCTTTGAGATCTACCAGTGTCATTCAAGCTGCTGTTTTGCATACTCTCATGATAATTTCCACCAGCATCATATTTACTCCTACTAGAAGTCCCAGCATAGCTGTTATTGAGTCTATGATCCCGCCTCCTTCTGGATGGAGGTCGGGCCATTATATTCGAGTCATGCCCACTGATGGCTGGGCAGCTGTCATTCAAATTGTAGCCCCGTCTACCCCTAGATCTAGGCCTGTCAATCATACTGGAGTCTAGCCCACTGATGGTTGGGCAGCTATCATTCAAGCTGTAGCCCCGCCTCCTGCTATCCAGAGGGAGGGACATATTGGCAAGCTCCTCCTCAGCAGCCATTCTCCTGTCATTGCCACAAATCAGACTGTTGTTTCCACCTGAAAATGTGAATATGATTTATAAATTGCGCAGAGGAATATGCGAGAGCCTTTGTAAAAACTTGCATTTATGCAATTGTACACCTCTGTTTAAGTTCAATCATAATTTATTTTCATGTTCACCTTACCTAACAGATAATAACCTATCTACCTTTCTACCCCATTTTAATACTCACTGATACAAATATAAAACTTTAAAATACATTGCATATTTTTTTGTTTTTAAATGATAGAAAACACCATAAAACTTTATTATTTCATGCTTTCTAGTTATTATTCACCTTTTCACTCATTTTAGCCCGTTTCACTGTAGAAAGTGAATGAAATCACACATAGTTCTTGGAAGACAAATCAACGATGCCATTTGGCTAAATTTTGGACTGATTTTCTATTAAATAATTTTCGATGAATTATAAAAACAATAACAACATAAACATTGTTTGTTTCAATATAAGATATTGTAATTTATTTCAGTCAAAAAAATAGCATTTGGTTCTCACTCAGTTTATTACTATAATATATTGCTCTCTTACACTGAAACAACCATTATCTTATCCTCTAAGCAAAACATACCTTGTAATTTTCTTGTCCTGGCCTCTCCAGTGTAGCATTTCCACACAGTTTTGGTCGTGAAGTCGTCAACATTCGTCTCTTTCACAACATGTTGCGGAGCCACATACGTCCCAAACTGCAAAGACGAACTCTGCTCCAAACTGGACTCACGGTCTAACAAAAGAGTAACATAAAATTATTTGCAATCAATTTCAATGTCAGTACTATCCATGCCTTCTCACTCAAAAGGTAAAAACAGTTTTGAATCGGGGTATCTTTAACATTTCAGCTACAAAATAAATTTTGAGTATGTGAAAAGTCTGTTTAATATTTTTTTGTTTTGTTTCAGGGAAAATGTAAGCGAGAGATATTTGTACATTAGCATTATCAACATGCGCAACAATCCTTCAATTTTTTAAAATGAAACTGACCTACTCGTTACTGGACATTATCTTAGGAAGAAGCCTTTAGTGGCAACTTACCTTGTAAAGAACTGCTGCTATTCTCAGCCAGCGTCCTAACTGAAGTGTTCATAGTCTCGTCAAGTACCTCAAAACCTGATTCGTCCACATCACTGACATAGAGGTTGAGAATCTCTTTACACAGGTCCGACTCACTCACGCCCCTGTTTTTATGGAGTGCTCGCTTTGCTGGAGAGTAAACCTGTCCAACATGATGGTCCATCCATTTGTTATATTTAGCATTAGAAATATGATCAGGAGCTTTTGAATGCTTCATTGGAGACTGGAATTGTCTCCCTTGGGTGAATGAATTCTCCATTTCTCTCTGTTGTTGAGGTTGTCTCCCTTTGTTAACAGAAAGATCAAGAGGCGAAGGACATGGTGAGTTGCCATGGAAACTGGCATAGTAAGGATTATTTCTGGAGAAACTAGTGCTCGGGCTGTGCATCACCGAATGTGCTCTTCTCAACGCTTGTTTACGTAAATCATTTTCATGCTGACTTGCACCATTAAATGTTGAATTCAGTCTGTTATTTTTATCTCGCTTATTAGATTGTTGATGGCTGAAGGAATGATTGGCTGCGTTGTATGACGATGGATTTGATACAGAGCTATCAAGCTCATAGGCATCTGAATTGAATGCACAACTGTCATTAAAATCACACTCACTTGACCTAGGGTCTTTCAATCTCAAAGTTTCATGATATTTTCTTACAGAATAACTGCATTCAGCAAAACTCCCTTCAAAACTGACATTGGTGAAACTGGCATCCTGGCTTACGTTGATATCCACACTAGTTTTGCTTAAATGTGACTCAGAAACTTTGGTCTGTCTGTTTCCACTTTGATCCTGCAGTGAAAGATTCATGTTCATGCTTTCATTCACTCTAGGGTTTATTGGGTAATTTACCAATGGGCTATCTGACTCAGTTTCATGTTTTCCTTGGACTTTTGGACTTGACATTGGTGTTTCAATAAGATGTGACTTTCTTTGGAAATCTGGTCTAGCCTTCGTAGGGTTCCATAAATCTTTAAAATCATCAGAGTTTGAATTTTCCATGTACATAACTTCACCATTATCAAAATTAACCTCCTGAAAATTTACAGAGTAAGGTGAAACTTGCTGGTCAGAATTAAAGACCCCATCTTTGTCATTATCACAGTTTCGGTCTTCCTCTGAACCCTCGCCTTGTTCCGGGAATGCACTGAATGTCTGCTGCATGAGCACTGAAGTGTTTTTATTACCAACATGAGTGTCAATTTCTTGCATAAGATTGAAAGACTGAATAGAAGAATCTAAATCCAGTTCAATTCCATTTTGATTGGCACCCTTTCTAGGTAAAGTCTGCTTGTATGACCCAGATGAAAATGAACTAGAAGAAGATGGACTTGAACCAGTTTCATCATCAGACGAGTTGTCATCCGATAACAGCATCTTTCCAGTCTGTGGAGATGCTATACACATGTGTGAACAGTCTAAAACATCGTCCTCATTTTCACCAGAACTATCTTGTGTGGAAGAATCTGAGCCTCCATGGCAACTGTCGCCTTGGCAACTACATGAGCACTGGGATTCGTCATCACTACAGGTGTCACTGCATTCATCCCAGCAGAGATCACTCATAGCTGGCACTTTGTTTAAATCACGTGCACTTGGCTTACATACTTGACCAGTTTCACTGTAAGGTTTATCAGACAGTAATTGACTACCTCTGGTCAAGAGTGACTGCCTTTCATTCACGTCCTGTGAATTTTCAGTATCACATGGGTCATCTACAGCTGTCCAGGTTTGTTCACTTTCCCCAATTGTTAAGCCTCCTGTATCTAGTTCATACAGATGGGTGTTGGAGCTACATGTATTCAATGGAGGTGTTGGGGTCTTTCTTTTCTCACAACATTCTGCATTTGAATTTCTGTCCTTACAGCCACAAATACAATCAATACTTTCTGCTGAGCTAGCATGAAGGGCTGATGTCATGTTACAAATACTCTGGGTTATATCCTCTATAGATTCAACCTCAACAGAAAGTCTGCTTGCTAAGATTCCCGTTACTTTATCCTTTTCATCATCAGATAGTACCTCTTTCATAACTGGTGATTGACTAGGAGCATCATGACGAACTCTTTTTGAAGACACTTGTTCTTTCTTGGCTTTGGGAGGCTTATGATTTCGTCTTTCAGTGTGATTCATATCAACCATTTCAACCTGTTCCAAATCTATTTGCTCATTACTTGAATTAAAAAGTTTTGCCTTGTGCTTCCTAACACTGAACTTCTTTGATTTCTTACTCAACTTATGGACTAAAGCTTTGCTGTCTTTTGAATCACTAACACTGCTTGATATGGATGCAGCATCCTCTTGTGAGGATACACTGTCCTTTGACCTGTGCCGAAATCTTCCAAAGAACCCTTTACTAGCATCACTTACAGTCCGCTTGATTGACTTACATCTAGCAAAGGCACTGTTTTCATTCACAAAAAGTCTAGCTGGACTTATTGTCTGTGGTAAAACTTTGTGTGTGGCAATTTGTGGGGAAACTACTGGAATTGGATCCACTATTTCTGCCACTGAAGAGAAATTGTCATTGGCCGACATTTGCTGCTGTACAAGCAATCTGGCTTCTGCAGATTTAGTTTCATCTGTTTTATTTGCATGAATGTTCATCAAAACGTTATCTAAAGAATGATTATGAAATTGACTAGAAGTTAGTGAGGTATTCAATGTTCTGCTTCGAGCAACAAGTGTCTCATTATTGCTATGCATTGCATTAACTGGTTCAGTTTGTTCTTTTAGAGTCACATAATCGCCACAGTCTCTGAAAGAATTATGTGGAAGTGGCGTAGGACAGACAAGTGGCGGTTCAGTGTCTGTGTTTTCGGAAAGCTGATCATCATTATCTGACTGTAATAATGCTAATGTTTCATTAATGCCATCAGTTTCACTGGATGGTGTTTCAATGTAAGAGGAAGCTGTGTTTCTTTGATCTTGAACATTGGCATCCTTATCATTATTCAACCCTTCTACTTTTTCAAGTTGAGAATTGTTTAGGTCTTCTGAGCTATCTTTCACAACATTTTCATTGTCACTTGAACTTCTGCTGTCCACTTCATTTACTGGTTCAAGTTGTGATTCGTTAAAGCCTAGAATCTGTTGTTCTTGTCTTAATCTTTCTGCCTCTCTTCGGGTAAATGAAACAAACTGTTCTGGGCTACTCTTCTCTGACATAAGAAGACTGCAGTCTATTCCACTATCTGCACTGCCACCGAGCTCAATTCTTCTGGCATTTGGCGTGGAATTTACTTGTGGATGTACTAATTGATCAACCCTGCGAACTGATGGTGCCGACAAGTTTCTGAACAGTTCATGCGGTACACTCTCAAGCACCGAGACATCATCATTCAAAACACTGTAAGATTGTGTATCTATTTGTGACAACAAAGATGTATTTTCATCGACCTGCTGCAAATCATTATTAGTTCCAGTTCTCTTGAGCTTTTCTTGCTTTCTAGGACTATGAAGTGGAGGATCTGTTTCAAAGTTGATAATAGAAATCTCATTTTGAGTGTTTTCTAGATCATAAGGTGTAAACCCAGACTGGTTAAGCTGTCCAGCATTTTTGGTCCCTGCATTTCCAGCTTTTCTGTTACGACGCAAGCTTGACAAAATTCTCCGGGGAAACCCAGATATATTTCTTGAGTCTTTTGATGCCATTTTCAGTTACTCTGAAAAAATAAACACATCAATTACATGGTATTCAACCGCATTAATTGCAGAAACTAATGCACGTTCAATACAATTGTTTCAATGCCTGACTGAGAAATTTACATATTATCCGATTACTTTTATAATCCATGCCTAAGATGCCTCCGGAAAAGCTGTAACATTTACATACTCAAGTAACTTACTCGAAATAAAAATGTAATGACTGTTTTGCAGAGAGTCCTCAGTATGCAGTAAAGATTGAATATTGGGCTAATACTAAAACCTGAAGATCTGATACATGGTTACAAATTATTCATTTAATGCCTTTAATTGAATTAATAATGTTCTGCACTAAAATAAAACTTAAAAGCTATGATGAAAAAAAATCTAAGTATGTGAAACAGTGAACAGCAGTCCAGGTTTAATATTAACATTCATACATATTTTAAATTATTTTCAATCAGTGTGCATTATTTGGCTTCTAGATTCTACAAAAAAAACATTGACCAAAGGCTTGATTGTCGAAACCCACCCTGTCTGTGTGTGTTCTTATTAATGATATAGATTTTAGTTACCACAGTATCAGGTGTTTTTTATATCTAGATTCATTTGTAATGATTACCAAACATCCATCTGTTCACATGTTAATTGATCAGACGAAGCCTAAGTCAAGTTTAAACTGTTTATTGTTCGTTTCTTTTCATTTTCAAAATTAATGTTAGGTCTTCTCGTATGCAATCATAATCTGGTATTTGTGCAATGCATAATAACCCAATTATTTCATCCTTACCGTAAATGACTGGAACCAATTAGGGATAGCATTTGTTTTATTCATTTTGTTGTTTAATTTACTGCAACAAAGCTTTGAATTTCCCGTCAATTAACAATACGGAAGTACTTGACTGGTGGCTTTCATCTGACGCGTATTTTGCTTTTTGATCGATAACAATTTACAACCAGTCAAAATCAATAAAGGGGGCGAACTCCGTCTAAAAGGCTACACTCCACACGAAGGTGAGAGGCAAAGGTAAAAAAACAATTTTAAATATTCAGAGATTTAAGAAAATCACATTGATCTTATTAATAAATTAATAGTTCGACTCCGTTTTTACCTCTGTCATATCAAAGCGCAAGAATGTACGAATACTTTTACTATAAAACCTACTACTACGGTCTTGTCCAAAATGGTTACACACCACTATGTGTTGTAAATAAACTGAAAAATAAATCACATGCACTGTTCAGTTTGGGAACCTATTTAGGTTCGTTCAAATGGTTTCTTTGTGTCTCTTATAAAACTCAAAATTACATACAATAATGACAAGTGTTCTATGAACAAGTGTGCATGGCTCTTGTCACACAACCTTAAACTTGCACCTTCCCCTAGTCCACCCCTCCCTCTTGTCTAAAATAAAAGATTCTTCTAATCATTAAAGGATTGCCATTTAAAAAATAGTAAAAAAATCACTCAAAGTACAATTATATGGACTCCCCTTCCTGCCTCCTAGGTTGGGGAGGGCATGGGATGGGGTCAGGAAAGCTGGAAATAAGTGCAGTTGTGGCAAGGTAGATGTAGTTATATATTTTACACAGCTCTTTAAGCACAACTCAAAAATGATTTTGTTTCATTTAAGGTTCTTTGCCTTCTAGTCTGTTCTAAACAGAAGTCTGATTTCTGCTGATCATCATGGCTGAGGGACAGTCACTCCTCATGAGGAAGACACTTCTAGTCATCACAGGAGCAAGTCAGGGTTATGGAGAATGCCTTGCAAAAACCTTTGCTCAAAGACTACCATCTGGATCAGCCTGTTTACTTCTGAGCAGAAAGCCAGCCAAAGTAGAAGAAATTAGAACTGAAAATATGGAAGCATTTTATGAGAAATTTGACCAGTCAAATTTTGCAGAGTGTGGTCGATTGTTTATTCAGGGAATGATGGACAAGAATGGAATAAAGCTTGCAGATTATGAACAGACTATGATTATCCACAACTCTGGTGTGTTAGGGGATTTGACAAAGTTTGCTTGGGAAATGGAAGACAAAGGTTTGTGATATGGAATTAGTTCTTGTTTACGGATATTTGATTGTGTAGTGTAAATATCCATATAGTTTGTACAATCTAAAAAGTTCATTTTTGTGGCATTCTTGGTGATTAACTCTTTCAGGGCTTTACCCTAAAACTCTTTTCCTTTGTACTGGCTTTATAGTGCTTTTTTGTGTTTTTCATGTTGAATTCGTGTAAAAAAATATCTACCCGTATGTGATTTAATTTAAAGTAGCAAGTGTAGTTTTGAATAGCCATTTTCACTGTTGTGGTTGCTGATGTTTTCATATTCATATTTCAGACATGGTTGCAAATGTTATCAATGTGAACATCACTGGTATGATTCTGCTGAACTCGGCATTGATGCAGTGTTGTGAGGATGCAGGACAGAAGAATATCTCTATCATCAACATATCAACTCTAGCAGCAGTCATGCCTTTACCATCATGTTCTCTCTATTGTGCAAGTAAGGTCCTTTTGGTTGTTAACAAATATTCACGAAAGATCTTTCCTTGATTTTCTTGAAATTATTGGGGCAGCCTTAGTCAGTAAGCATCACTTATTGACCTCAGTTAACATACATACGTATATGTAGCAAGTTTGAAGAGTTTATATGCTCCTGTTAAGTAATTAAGGTGCTGCTGGTTCAATCCTAATTTTTCAAGGGTTTTCGATATCAACAGTGCTGATGACAGGTACCAGGTAAGATTTATTTAAGTCACAATCATGAACCAATAACATCAGCTCTTAAAAGCTTTTGTAGTATTAAGATCTGCTATGTACATTTACAAATCCTGGGTGATGACCTGAGTACTTATAATCAACAGAGCTTTGAGTAGAGTTAAACAAAGGACCCTTTGATATAGAGTGGTATGGGTTAATAACCCAGCAAATGCCACTGCATCTAATAGAAGGCGGTTTGATGTAAAGCCGCTCAAAGCTATTTACACCTTTGCATTAAAGTTTGGAATTGTAAATGTAAGAATAAGATCATATTTTATGTTTTTGCCTGCAGGTAAAGCAGCCAGGGACATGTATCTTCAAGTGTTAGCGAAGGAGAGAAGTTGGGTTCGAGTGTTGAACTGGGCACCTGGTCCACTAGATACAGAGATGATGGTCAGCTGTCGGCAGTGTGCAGATGATGAACTGAGACAATCATATATAGGTACTGTAAATACCCTAAATTTTGGGACATTCATGTTTTTCAAACATTCATACATTGTGTCAGGAGTTATTACATGTGTATTATGTATGACACAACAGTGTGGCCTGTGCTGCACCCATGTATGTAGGCCAAGGCAATGGTGGAACTTGAGGATCATTTAAAAAAAGATAGTATTTTGGCTGGTTTGAGCTGTATCCTGGCCGTATATTTGAGGATTTTAAAATAATTTGGCACAAATGTTCGCCATGACCACACTCATGTTAGTAGGTTCGAGTTGAAGGTAATATACAAAGATAATGGCTCAAAATTTGTTGTATGTTTTCTTGTTAGGACTGTTTATTTATACTTGGGTCATGCATTTGTGGTATGAACTCAATGTGCTCAGGTTTTAACAGCTTTTAACATAGGGAAGCATATAAACCATATAAATTTTCATTTCTCCACCAGTAATCTCATCCATAACTTTATTTATTTTGCCAAACCCTCTCTTTGTACAATTTTTAATATCCTTGTTTTCATGGCATTACATCAAATACATGTACTCAAGAGTCAAGATCACAGGTTTTAAAAAATGCTTTATAAAATAATTATTCTACTATCAAAGATTTTATTCATGTTTGTTAATGTTTAATGTTGTCAATAGGAATGGGTATTCATTACTATGATCAATTATACCTGTAGCCATTTTCTATATTACCAGAGATGCATGAGAAGAAGACGTTGCTTACCTGTTCCCAGTCGGCTGAGAAGCTGATGCTACTTCTAGAACGGAATACTTTCAAGTCCGGCGAACACATAGACTACTATGATGTTAAAGAGTAGCGCTACTTTGCATTCTATCCTGCTATCACGCCTTCCGAAGGCCTGATATAGGCCTGCCGGATAAACATATTGACATCCAAGGCAGAAGTGCATGTGTGGCGTAGGAGTTTAATAGGAGTTGGAAGTGGCATTGTGCTATGACTTTTATACATGAACATGTTCTTTTCAAATATAGACTTACCCCACGCTAAAGCTCGCCAAGATACGCTTTCTTGCTCGCTGGATAAACGAGCCCCATCATGACACCAACCATGTATTCTTTATATTCATTTGTCAAAAAATTGCATTTATACTGTTTAACAATAATGGATGAGCTAGTCAAGCACTGCAAATTTCCTACTGTCAATTTTTTTTTATTCATTTCATTTTGCTTGGCTTGGATGAGCTTTTATGCTGTGGACAGTAATTATGCGGAATTGTATGTACTTGAAGTCTGTTTTTCAGTGGCAATTTAACCTAACCCTAAGTTTTGATATTGATTTATTTTGAGTACATTTAATTTTACGAAACTTTTGCTATCATTGTTTGTGGTTTTGATAGATACACCCTTGATATTGTTCAGAATTATCTTAAGTGTTGAATGATACTTATATATACGATTAATTATTATACTTCATGTATATGTGTGATATATTTTGTGTGAGTATTTTCTTTACAATGTATTATTATTGTTGTTCATCAAGAAAACAAGTACAGATTTGACAACTTCATTATTACATATATAACAAGAAAATGAATGTACACAATTTGAAAGGTTTTATGTGTTTGTTAAGTTGTTTTTTGTAATGTTTGCTCCGTCGATCACACCAACTAGTTTATTGATTGAAGAAATTCTCCTTCCATGTATGTAAGAAGTAGTAATGGTGAAAACTATAGGAACAGCAACATGTGGTTCATGTACAAAGTATTTTTAAATTACCCCAAAATTAATTTGTTGAAAATCTAGTCAAAACTTTACTCAGTATTATTTTGAACATGTAGAATGACATAAAATAGAAATTATTCATTTTTTGTTTAACAAATATTTTACTTATCCATTGTATAATTTACATATATTTACTAGTTGTGATGCTATTGTCATTGTTTTGTATTTTACCGTTCTACATTCATTATATTGGTTGTCATGCAGTAATATTATTATACCATTTTTGTACTGCTACTAAGATTATTATAAGAGAATTATTCTTAGCTTAGGGAGATAAAATGAAAAGTTCAACATGATTTTTATGTGCAGTTACATAAAGGCACGTTTCAATGACATCACACTAATCAGATTATTTTTTTTTGTTATAAAATATTTTGTTTTAAAAGAATCATTTGAATTCAAGTTCTTGTGTAATTTTGTTCGTCCAGGTACAATACAGTTTACCGTAATGTTCTTGTTTTTCATTTGTTAATTGGTTATTAGAATCAGGCTCTTTGCCATGTCAATATATTGAAGAACATGATATGCTCCATTTATATCCAATATTAAGTCAAGATTTAAAGTACCAGAAAGAAGTTTTGCAACAATGTTTTGATAATAATTGTCTTTTAGAAAAATATATAACCTTTATTTTATAATAATGAATAGATCAGCTTTTTTTATCTTTAAAATTGGTTATCTAGTCACTTACCAATGTTGTTGTCTGTGTCCACAAAGTATGTACATTCTATGTTTTACCCATGACTTATACTTAAAAGGCCTCCTGCTTATCATAACAACTGCAACATAAATTCATCTTGCGTTGATATTGTGCAAAAAACTTAATTAAGAATGATTTAAAATGACCTTTCAGACTTGTATCAATTTTAAAAGTGTGTTTTTTACAAAGTGTGAACAATAGAACTTTCCTAAAGATTGGCCATCTTTTAATGGACCTGTAGGTGTTATTTGAGAATGCTTTTTTGTTGTTATTTATATTTCACAGTTACATTTTTCAATAAAGCATTGTTGTACATTTCTTTTGAAACCGTGAAAATAAAGGAAAATATACTACAAAGATGTCAAATGTTTTTGTTGTGGTTTCTTTTTGTATTCTGCAGAAACACTTAAATACTAAGGAATACATAAAATTGCAGAAATACTGAGGTTTTATTAATTGTAGAAATACTTAATTTTACAGAATTACTCAATTTAAGTTCGAGTATTGCACAAATTCTTTATATTGGAGAGCTACTTCCTATTGCAGAAAAACTTCATATTGCAGAAATATTATTTTAAATAGTACTGATGTGATCATTATTTTACTATAATTTCCTATTTTTGATTATAGTTACTTTGTACAATAGAGAGGTTGCACAATGTGATGTGTTGCCAGTATTTGCAATAATACTGTCTTGACAGCATTAACATGTACTTCCACTAAGTTCAAGCAGCTCCCCACCAATTATAATCAAATTTGGTATGCACATTCTTGAAGAATGAGGTTGATAACCAGCTTGACTAATAATATGTATCTTGTACTTCCAGTCCAGATAAAAAAATCAGACCCTAAGGCTCTCAAATTGGGTTTTTTATCAGGACCAGACACACGATAGATTTTTTCTTGCATACCTTGTGTACATTTCAAAAAAGTTTGATAGCGTGTGCTATGTTGTTTACTGACATCAAGATATGTAGTTATTTAGTTCAATGTTGACCTAAAAAGGTTTTTGAAAAACAGCATTTCTTAAAACGATTCATTTTATTTTATTTTATAATTCTTTTTTTTTGTATAAAAACATATTTTCAACCAGTTGCGCTGTATTGAAATGTCATAATATGGTTTTCATCAACTACAGTCATAGTTAAGTTTCATTTACACCCAATAAAATTTAACATAAGTTCCCTGCACAACCATATTTACTGGAAATGCATATCCAGAGTGATAGAAAAGTTTATTCAAATTTATTTTAGCTTGATTGTGAAGCCAGCCGATATGGATCACTCCAGTCTGTTTCCTGGGTAGGAACCAGTACTGCAGGTGTTCCTATAAGAGCATGAGAGAGGTCCACAGATGCTAATTTAACCCACAAAATCTTCGTTGAGAGGTGGAGCCACATTCGTGAATCAACTATGGATTTACGGCCATTGGATCGTCAAAATTTGTGCACAAGGACTTGACCAGACCTACTTGACCCGACCTACTTGACCAGACCTTATAGTCATTGTAAACATATTTACTTAGTTTTAGAAAGTATAACAGGCGTTTACAGTTTTTAGGGCTCAAGGTTAAATGATTTTAACTATCTAGGAGTAACTTTAAATTATACTGGCAATTTTAGCCTTAATACCCAAACATTATATGGTAAAGGTTTGAAAGCAGTCAACACATTGTTGTCAAATCTTAAAAAGTATGAATGTAAACCTAGGGTAGCTTTGCAATTATTTGATGCCTTTGTTTCATCTATAATTACATACGGGTGTGAAATTTGGGGATTTACGAAGTCTACACAGCTAGAGAAGATACATTTAAAATTTTGCAAAGCCGTACTAGGCGTCAGACAATCGTCTTCAAATGTTGCTGTTTACGGTGAATTGGGTAGATACCCATTGTATATAAATAGATATGTACGTATTGTAAAATACTGATTCAAACTTAAGAAAAGTGACAATATAATTACTCAATCTGTCATAGAAGACGCAATGTTAGATATTGATAACAATCAGGATAATTGGTTCAATAAGGTTAAGAACCTTCTCACCAGATATGGCTTTTATTTTGTATGGTGTAATGATACACAGCTAAACGAAAACCAGTTCATTTGTATTTTTAAACAGCGTCTGATAGACGAATATTTACAACAATGGCATGGAAGGGTTAATGAAAATGGTGTCTTAATCGTTTATAGCTGCATTCGAGTTTGAATCCTATTTAGACAATATTGTGTCAAGAAATCTTAGAATTGCTATCACAAAAATACGTATATGTTCGCATAATTTAAGAGTTCATACTGGCAGATATGATAGATTAGAACGCCGCTTATGTCTTTGTCAAGTATGTGACTCGAACGAAGTAGAAGACGAATTTCACTTTATATTTAAGTGTACACCTTATGTCCAATTAAGACAAACTTATATTAAAGGTTATTATAGAATAAGACCTAGTATGTTTAAACTTGTGCAACTTCTTAATACACAAAATACATCTGAAACATTTAGGTTAAGGAAATATATATCGGAAGCATTTAAGGTGCGTTCTACTTTATTAATGAATCAATAATTATAAGCCTTGATACACATTTTTATCTCAAGCAGTAGTATGCTTTGTTAACATTTGTAACCATTGGTTACTATTTATGTTGATATATACTATGTGAGTCTGTTTTATTGTTAGAAATTGATCAATTGATATCATTTGTTCCAACATATACTAGTATATAACAAGAGCACCGCGAAACGGAGCATTATACGCCCGAAGAAGATTCGGCTTGAGGTCTTTAATAAACATTTAGGTTATGCTAGTATACTGCTTACTAGGTGTGAAGTGTTTACAACCAAGGCTTAAACTTCCAATATTGAAACTTTAATGATACTTAAGTTAGCAGTGCTAATAAAAACCTTTGTTCAACAGTATTTTTTTACAACATAGAATAATTGTAAAACAACATACATACTGGTAAGTAGTGCAATGAAGGATGTACTAATATGGAATCAGATTTTATGAAATGAAATATTTTTATAAAATCAGCATACAAATATGGTTGGTACATATCTCCTAAATTACCCGATTACCAGCCAGCCCAGCACAATCTATGGTCTGTGTAATATGTCTCCAACACGCCTGCCTTACAGCCGTCCATGTTTGTGAAGATGAGGTCTATTGTTGAATTGAAGTCATTGGTGGGACATTCTAATATTTGAGAATACGAGTGCTTGTTCATGAATGTTTTCAGGATTTGTTTGTTCTGTGATTGTTCACACCAGTCAATATTAAAATCTCCAAAGTTGTGGCCTGGACACGGAATTGGTAACGCCCCCCAGTGAAATTAGCCTTTGAGGTACGGACCTGGAAAGCATGCTTGACAAATCCTTTTAATGTAGAGATGATTTGTATAAAGTTATTTGAAAATTGCTTTAGTAGTAGCCCAGTTATGGCCTGGACATGGAATTGCTAAGTTCCCCCCCCATGGTGATTCTAGTGTTTGAGGTATGGACCTGGAAATTGCGCGCGACACATCCTTTTAATGAAATGATGCTTTGTATAAAGTTATTTGAAAATGACTTTATTAGTGACCAAGTTGTGGCCCGGACACGGATTTGCTAACGCACCCCCATGGTGATTCTAGTCTTTGAGGTATGGACCTGGAAATTGCGCGCGACACATCCTTTTAATGTAGTGATGATTTGTATAAAGTTATTTGAAAATCGCTTTATTAGTTACCAAGTTATGGCCCCGACACGGAATTGCTAACGCCCCCCAGTGAAATTAGCCTTTGAGGTACGGACCTGGAAAGCATGCTTGACAAATCCTTTTAATGTAGAGATGATTTGTATAAAGTTATTTGAAAATTGCTTTAGTAGTAACCCAGTTATGGCCTGGACATGGAATTGCTAACGTCCCCCCCCCATGGTGATTCTAGTGTTTGAGGTATGGACCTGGAAATTGCGCGCGACACATCCTTTTAATGTTATGATGCTTTGTATAAAGCTATTTGAAAATGACTTTATTAGTGACCAAGTTGTGGCCCGGACACGGATTTGCTAACGTACCCCCATGGTGATTCTAGTCTTTGAGGTATGGACCTGGAAATTGCGCGCGACACATCCTTTTAATGTAGTGATGATTTGTATGAAGTTATTTGAAAATGACTTTATCAATGACCAAGTTGTGGCCCGGACACGGATTTGCTAACGTACCCCCATGGTGATTCTAGTCTTTGAGGTATGGACCTGAAAATTGCGCGCGACACATCCTTTTAATGTAGTGATGATTTGTATAAAGTTATTTGAAAATCGCTTTATTAGTTACCAAGTTATGGCCCGGACACGGAATTGCTAACGGACGGACAGACAGACGGACAGACGATGGAGGCCATAACATAATACGACCCTTCGGGCGTATAAAAAGCAAACTATTGGTTATTGTATTGTATACTATTATAGTTTGATTGATTCGTGTTTTCTATTCCAGTTCACCCTTAAAAATAGATTAATTATAATATTGATTTAGTTTGATTGATTCGTGTTTTCTATTCCAGTTCATCCTTAAAAATAGATTAATTATAATATTGGTTTAATATTTCACACTACATTGTATAATTGTAATTGTAATTTATTTAATATGTATATGAAACACAAAAAACTGTATAGTTTATGTGTAATAAAATTCTGTTGTTCTGTTCTGTTAAAATGTTTGGATGACTGTGACAATTACAACAACATCAAAGTGATGATAATACTTTTTCTTCAAAGAAAAACACAATGGATTTAATTAGGATGATTAATTTCAACTTTTCCATTCATTTTATACTACAATAAATTTCTTTATTAGCTTGATTGTGACAATAGCTGAAAGCTTATAAAAACACTCAAGTTGGTGTCCTCGGTAGAAAGCAGTACATGTGTCCTTTTTGAGAGGTCATGAGAAAGTACCCCTAGTAGTGCTCAAACCTGCAATCTTGTGGGTGAGAAACACAGCAACATTCATGAAGTCACTCTGAATTTATGGCCTATGGCATGTCATTTTTTGGCAAACTGACTTTTTCTGCTTACTAAGGAAGACATGAAATATTTTAGCCTGAGGTTACAAAACTTGGTAGTCTATTGTTCAAGTCAATGCTAAATTTACAAAAAACACAGGCTATGACAATACCTCTTTGTTCTTCAAAGGATTGATTTAGGGTTAATATGTCTCGGTCTGCCAGGGTGACCTTCACTAGAAAATTTATGGGCACTCCGAACAGGCTACACAACAGATTTGCAGAGTCAATGTGAAATTTTAGTCTATTCAAAGAACTTGAGACAAGAGATTTAATGAGGATGTTTATTTTCGACTTTCCCAGTAATTTGTACATGTATTTCGACATTGCATTGTTCAACATAGTCATCATCATTCATAATAAAATAGTACATTCAGCAAAACAAACACATTTAACCAAACAAACAAAGTCTATTTCACAATCAGTTCTTGTATTTTCTAAGCAAACAGAAAATGAGCATTTAATTTACACGCCTGTTTAAAACTAGAAATTAAATACAAACATTATAACATGGAGCGTACCACAAGTTATCACATGATCAGGAAATCAAGTGGATTATTAAGGTAGTGTGCATTTTCAAATAAATCTAGTCTTATATTTCCCGTGAAAACTATTTGTTTAAATATATATCTCATAATGACCAATAATCAATTATGATATTTTTTTACCCGTTTATTTCTAACAGTTTTAATTCAAATGCAATATTTTAAACTTGGCACAAACCTTTACCCATTTGGTAAATGTAACCAATATCTGTAAGCAAACTGGCCATGTTATTCACCTGTGTAGCCACAGTCTATTATTAATTCTTCAAATCTTATTTTTTGCTGTTGGAAACAAATATTTTCTCTTGTTATATTGAAGTTTAAATTAAGATTTCTAAAACATGATCCAAATTCAAATACGTGAGGGGTGTGTACACACATCAAAAACTGATATTGTAATGATGGTCGTATTCATTGAATAACAAAGACTAACTGCGGGTATTCTAAGCTTATTTCAATTCATTTAAGTATTAAATGCAGTATCAAAACCTTGTTAATGATGTACCAAGCTCGTTAATAACATGGCCTTACTTTATATTGCCACAGCCATCTTGAATAATTTTAGCTTTCTTCACAAGAATGACTTCAGCTGAAGAATATGACTAGTAAGTTATTAAAGCTGCACTCTCACAGATATACCATTTTTACAACTTTTTTTTTCTGTCTTGAAAAGATCAAGTTTTTGCGTAAATATCTGCAAACCAATGATAAAAGATTGCTGACAAAAGATCAGAGTGCAGATTTGCATATTTCTGTTCGAATATTAATGTTTTATGGCTTAAATCTTTAGTAACTGTTTAAGAAAAGTGCATAAAACATGAATTTTTTAACTTAAATATAAAAATCTGCGATCAGATTTTTTGTCAGCTGTCTTATATCACTGGTTTCCATGGATTTTCGCAAAAAATGGCTCGTTCCAAGACAAAAATAAAAAAAGTTGTCAAAACGTTCAATCTGTGAGAGTGCAGCTTTAAAAAGTTAATATTCAATTTTGTGACATGAACCACATAGTAAAGTTGCAGTATAAATGGGAATTAATAGATTTTTTAGACATTAACTGACTACTTGTATTTAACATAACATCATAATATGAATAAACTCTGCCAAATATTTTAACAAAGATAAAAGACAATTTAAAAAAATACTAAAACATATTTTATAGATCTAATGTATTTTTGGTAAAATCATATCAACAACAATAAAATATGTAACAATATCAACAACTTAAACAAATCAATAATCATTAACAAACACACTGTATATCTATAAAATATGTATAATATTTACAAATATGGATGAACTAAAATGAAACTTGAAACATTTCTTTAATATTCAACAGCTTATAAAATTTATACAATGTAAAAAAGAGATGTTTGTCAAAAGTAATGCCGCCTAAGTGTTGCTTTTTCAGAAACAAGTGAAAGAGTTAATAAAGTTAATAAAGTTGATTTTAAGAAAAAAAAAATGCATTAATTATTTATGCATGCACAACGTTTTTATGAAAGTGAAGACAAACAATTTCAAATTTAGAACTGCAGTCAAAGTTTTCATATCACTGTTGACTGTCCTTGACCTTCAACTGACCACAATCAAAATAGGGCAATCCTGTCAAGGGCAACCTACCCCTGAACTTTCGAAGTTCTAGGTCAAGACGTTCTTGATTTATTTTAAGGACAAAGTTTTCATAAGACTGTTAAATTTGACCTTGACCTTTGATCTCCTGAATTAAAACAAAAACAATAGGGGTAATCAGCTGGTCAAGGGCAACTATACACTAATGTTATATGGTACTATGTTAAACTGTGCAGACAAAGTTTTCACAGATTGTTGACTGTGACCTTTGACCTTCTGACCTTAAAAAAACAGTAACAGAGGTCATATACTGGTTAAGGGCAATCTACCAGTTCTCTAGTTGTGCAGACAAGATTTGGTCTACCAACCAAATCTGACTAACCTAACAATCTACATACCATCAGACTAACCAACATATGCTCTTTTTTTTTTTTTTAAATGGCATAAAAAGCTGTATCTGACTACTATCAAATGGCGTTTTTGGTTTCATAACAAGGTGTGGATCGCTCAGATATAAATGGACCAGACTCTATAAACTTTCACTTTCGACCAAGTTTCACCTTCATTTTACAAGAGTTGGTTTAAAGTTTAGACTTTAGCATCACCTTAAGCAAATATCTGCTACCCTTTACAAGATATTTAATATCAAATCTTCCAGTAAAAAGTATGTGTTTATTCTCAAGAGAATAACTCAAAAAACAAAAATGATAGCATTCATTTTTAAATCGTTGACAAATATTTTTGAAGTCCTTTTCAGGCTGATAAGAAAGATCTTAAAATTCATGTTTTTGAGAATGAAATATTAGACTTATCATAAATAATCCCCTGCATTCTAGAGTATTATCTATCATAAACATTCAGTACTTTATGAGGCAATGATCAAGTCACAGAGCTTTCAGGTAAGGGAATCTACTAAAAACAATTCAGTTGAAAGCTTGTGACAGTTTTTTAGAAGGAAGCATAATGAAAGTGATATGTTTAGCATAAATGCTGTGAATACAACACAACATTTAGAGCAATGTCTGACAATGGGCGTGCAGTGTAAAAACCTATACTTATTAATTATATCAAAAAAGATAATCATACATAAAGTGATGAAATCATATAACATGTACATACAAGATGCATGTATGAATACAACCAGATCTATTGCAATGTATTGCTGAATGAGTCGATGATTTCCATTCTAATGCCTGCATTTCTACTTCCATAAAACACCAGATATATATTTATCCTAAACAACTTGCCCTGTTCCCTAGGGCGTACCAAGTGACCTAACACATATAGCTACAGCGGTATATTAAAAGTTGTTGAATTCTCATGTAGTTACAGCTTTCAAAAACAGCCGTAGCTGTACAATACAGCCGTAGCTATACACTACAGCCGTAGCCATACAATACAGCCGTAGCCATACAATACAGCCGTAGCCATACACTACAGCCGTAGCCATACAATACAGCCGTAGCCATACACTACAGCCGTAGCCATACAATACAGCCGTAGCCATACAATACAGCCGTAGCCATACAATACAGCCGTAGCCATACAATACAGCCGTAGCCATACAATACAGCCGTAGCCATACAATACAGCCGTAGCCATACACTACAGCCGTAGCCATACACTACAGCCGTAGCCATACAATACAGCCGTAGCCATACACTACAGCCGTAGCCATACACTACAGCCGTAGCCATACACTACAGCCGTAGCCATACACTACAGCCGTAGCCATACAATACAGCCGTAGCCATACACTACAGCCGTAGCCATACAATACAGCCGTAGCCATACAATACAGCCGTAGCCATACAATACAGCCGTAGCCATACAATACAGCCGTAGCCATACAATACAGCCGTAGCCATACAATACAGCCGTAGCCATACACTACAGCCGTAGCCATACACTACAGCCGTAGCCATACACTACAGCCGTAGCCATACACTACAGCCGTAGCCATACAATACAGCCGTAGCCATACAATACAGCCGTAGCCATACAATACAGCCGTAGCCATACAATACAGCCGTAGCCATACAATACAGCCGTAGCCATACAATACAGCCGTAGCCATACAATACAGCCGTAGCCATACAATACAGCCGTAGCCATACAATACAGCCGTAGCCATACAATACAGCCGTAGCCATACAATACAGCCGTAGCCATACAATACAGCCGTAGCCATACAATACAGCCGTAGCCATACAATACAGCCGTAGCCATACAATACAGCCGTAGCCATACAATACAGCCGTAGCCATACAATACAGCCGTAGCCATACAATACAGCCGTAGCCATACAATACAGCCGTAGCCATACAATACAGCCGTAGCCATACAATACAGCCGTAGCCATACAATACAGCCGTAGCCATACAATACAGCCGTAGCCATACAATACAGCCGTAGCCATACAATACAGCCGTAGCCATACAATACAGCCGTAGCCATACAATACAGCCGTAGCCATACAATACAGCCGTAGCCATACAATACAGCCGTAGCCATACAATACAGCCGTAGCCATACAATACAGCCGTAGCCATACAATACAGCCGTAGCCATACAATACAGCCGTAGCCATACAATACAGCCGTAGCCATACAATACAGCCGTAGCTATACAATACAGCCGTAGCCATACAATACAGCCGTAGCCATACAATACAGCCGTAGCCATACAATACAGCCGTAGCCATACAATACAGCCGTAGCCATACAATACAGCCGTAGCCATACAATACAGCCGTAGCCATACAATACAGCCGTAGCCATACAATACAGCCGTAGCTATACAATACAGCCGTAGCCATACAATACAGCCGTAGCCATACAATACAGCCGTAGCTATACAATACAGCCGTAGCCATACAATACAGCCGTAGCCATACAATACAGCCGTAGCCATACACTACAGCCGTAGCCATACAATACAGCCGTAGCCATACAATACAGCCGTAGCCATACACTACAGCCGTAGCCATACAATACAGCCGTAGCCATACAATACAGCCGTAGCCATACAATACAGCCGTAGCTATACAATACAGCCGTAGCTATACAATACAGCCGTAGCTATACAATACAGCCGTAGCTATACAATACAGCCGTAGCTATACAATACAGCCGTAGCCATACAATACAGCCGTAGCTATACAATACAGCCGTAGCCATACAATACAGCCGTAGCCATACAATACAGCCGTAGCTATACAATACAGCCGTAGCCATACAATACAGCCGTAGCCATACAATACAGCCGTAGCCATACAATACAGCCGTAGCCATACAATACAGCCGTAGCTATACAATACAGCCGTAGCCATACAATACAGCCGTAGCTATACAATACAGCCGTAGCTATACAATACAGCCGTAGCCATACAATACAGCCGTAGCCATACAATACAGCCGTAGCTATACAATACAGCCGTAGCCATACAATACAGCCGTAGCCATACAATACAGCCGTAGCTATAAATTTACAGCTGCTGTAGCTTTTGTTTTTGACTTACTCTTGTTGATAGCAAACTTGTTACACAGTAGTGTCTTGCTGGCGTCTGACACATTAGCACTAACAATCTTATCAGAATTTGTCAGCAAATTAAATATTGGTGATACATAACCAAACAGTAGTTCACTAGTTTACAGTAGTGGTGTCAGCAGGTATGCTTTCAACTAAGTGTGCACTGGATACATTTTACAGCAATAAAATTAAGCTGTTGTTTTACGTTTTTAATCTGGATAGGCATTTAAAAGGTTCAGGACAAACTGTCTTGGAAAAGTCCCTTGTGCATCTAATTGATCATGAACTTATATTGGGACAAATATAGTATTTAATAAAGCTAGAAAATTAATGTAATTTTTCCAATTTTTCTAATGTTAAATCAGACATCCTTATTCCACAGACTTAGTACTATACATTTTTACCAATCTGGCATTCATGGAAGGTTTCAGTTCCCAAACTAGTATCAGTAAAACAATTGGGCTAAAAATGGCCCCATATTGCTCATCTGATTATAATGACCAACTAGTCAGTGGTTATTAAAGATGTTCCTGCTTGCTTAGAAAGTAGGTGGTTGCCAAGTAATTTTATGGTTGATGAAAGGAGTTATGTTATATTGTTAACGTATAACAGAGTAAAATGGACAGCATAGTAAATGGTGGTACTCAGATTTTACCATACATGTGTCCTAGTATGTTATTCTACTATGTCCACCAAATTCAATTTCATGTGAATGTGAACACAATTTTAGTGTTTATAAATCTGTACCAATTTCAACCAAAGCTTAAACAAAGAGAGCATAACAAAATATTTACATATTTAGACCAATAATCTGTGGCAATACTGTAAGGAAATAAGAATCATTAAAATGTTCATAAAACAAAAGACTTGTATATGCACAAAAATACATCACAATGCTGAGGAACCAAAGAGTTTGAGTATGAATGCCAATGGTTAGGGTTAGGGTTAGGGTTAGGGTTACTGCAAAATCTGAGGTATATATTGATTGATAATGATATATGGTTGGATATGATTATGTTGTTTCATCTAACCAGAAGTTGAATATATTAAGTATTTTATATTTAAGTCCCCTCCCATGTAGTTAATCATACTTTCTTATTAATATGATTATTATGCAATATAGTTCAAATGAGGTCACAACCAGAACCTTTTCATATCCAATCATTTTTTAAACTGTGCTTACTGTAAATATCTGCAAGCTATATCACATTCTTAGTTCTGAATAAACATGAACATATTTTGTAAATCACACATTATTGCAGGTATGTTTCACAAACTTATTTTTATTGAAATCTGGTACTCTCCAGTATGATTTTCAACTAAAGGACCACTACATGAGGCTTCATACGAAATACCTAGGATCTAGGCCTTGCAGTTTCAGAGAAGATTTTCAAAGATTTTACTATATAAGTATATAGAAAACTTGTGACCCATGGGGCAGGCCGCTTTTGTCCCAAGGGACATAATTTGAAAATTCTTGGTAAAAGGACCACTACCTGAGGCTACATACCAAACATCATCTCTCTGGTTCATGGGGTTTCGTAGATGTTTAATGTTTTAACACTGGACAAAGGATGCCAAACATTTGATGACCACAGTAGCTCACCTTTAGCGTTTCAAGCTCAAGTGTGTTAGAAATGAAGTGAAATATATAATCACATTTTAGTCTGCTAGCTGTTCTGGGTCTATTATATTTTATATAATTACATACTTGGCTATTAACTAAGAAAACTTGCACTGCAAAAAAAATATTGGCTAACAAACAGATCTGTTCTGTGATATTTTTCCAATCTGTTGCAATGGCTTACTAACACATTTTGTTCTGTGATCTTATATACTAGGTTAACACACTAAAACATTTACATTGTTTTAAAAGATATCATATCAGTAGTCCACAATTAAATTACTTCTGACAGAAGCCTGCAATTAGATAACTTCTGACAGTTGTCTGCAATTAGATAACTTCTGACAGTAGTCTGCAATTAGATAACTTCTGACAGCATTCTGCAATTAGATAACTTCTGACAGTAGTCTGCAATTGCATTACATCTGACATAAGTTGGCAATTGGATGACTTGTAAAAGCAGTCTGCAAAAACTTTGCTTCTGACAGTATTCTGCAATTACAAAACTTCTGACAGAATTGGTCAGTAATTAGTTAACTTCTGAGAGTAGTTGGCAATTAGATAACTTCTGACAGCATTCTGCAATTAGATAACTTCTGACAGTAGTCTGCAATTAGATAACTTCTGACATAAGTTGGCAATTGGATGACTTGTAAAAGCAGTCTGCAAAAACTTTACTTCTGACAGTATTCTGCAATTACATAACTTCTGACAGAAGTGGTCAGTAATAAGTTAACTTCTGACAGTAGTCTGCAATTAGATTACTTCCAACATTTATATTATACTGTGTTATCTATGCATTTAGTGAGCTTTCTTATTTACAGAAAGAATTTAACTATATTTTCAAACCGTTTATACATTTCATGACTTGCTGTGTAAAAATTACAAAATATCAACGTATATGTACATGACATTGGCATGTAAACACTCTACTATGCTACACTGCTGTGTTTTTTGTGTTTCGACTAGGAGTTCCATGACTTGGTACAGATATGTTTTTTGATTGGTCAGTTTCATCACATGACGATTGTCTATCAAAACCTGATTGGTCATGTGACATCTTTGGAACAGAAGTTCGAGATTCGACAAGTTCATTTCCTAAAAGTTCATCACCAGAACCAAAATCTAACAAATCCTGGTCCGCGTGGTAATCATAGTCACCAGCCGCTTGCATTTCAAATTCACCAGACACTTGATCATTATCCGAGTCTTTCTCATCTAAATTGTCTGAAATTTGATCACAATGTAAACTGTGCTGCAGATCATCACAAGTTTGATCTTCAGACAAAGAGGTCATTTGAGTATCATCTTCAACATTTGGAGTGCTTACTGATTGGCTGAGAACAGCCTGCCTACTTTCTGATTGGTCCAAACTGGAAGGAAGTGTCTTAGCGAAAGAATCCGATTGGCTGAGGGAAAGGAATGATGGATGTGTTTGGCTGTCACTAGGGTAGGAATGCCTGTTTAAATCTTTCAATCTGGCAGGTAGCGTTGTGTTTCTGGACTGCCGTTCCCATAATGACTCATCACTTACACTCTGTGGCTTGATCTGAAACCAAGGTAAGCAGTACTGTTAGTGACATTTTAATTATTGTTGCAATTGCTTTCAATAATGATAGAAGTTTCACACATGATTTCTTTGAAATCAACTTACTCCTCTGTAATATTAATTGCCTGGTTTATCTGTAACATTTCTTGAAATCTGCTGCTTATATCACAAACATACCAATACATTAGGGAGACCGTCAGTCTGCGTAAGGTCGAGCTCTACTGCAGGCTGAATCAGAGACTGGGGTTGTTCATCTGAGGGGCTGTTAGGGGGAGGCCCCTCACATGGTGGGCTGGGAGGCTCCCCAAGGGGTCTGGTGGCGTGTAAGGCTCCTCCAGGGGGTTGAGGTGGGTCGGGAGGCCCTTGGGCTTCATGTGGATGCTGGGTTTGCTGCATGTGTTGTTGAAGAAGGGACAGGATCATTGTGATATCTGAACTCAGCTTTAACTCCAGTCTTGCCAATTGGCTGAAATGTAACAGTTATCTTTTTGAACACAGAACATAATGTGGGTTAAGATTTCCATAACATTACTGTGCACAGTTCCATTCCATTGATTTCTTTTATGAGTTAAACCATATCATTACTAATAGTTGCAATGATATTATTACTGTTATGTGCTATAGATGAGCCTTTACTGGAAGAGTTTTCAAATACATATAAAAATGGCTACCAAGCCCAAGAATGGAGGTAAAGTATGCACTCACTTGCCCAACATGTCAATCCTGTGGTCCACATCACTGGCATGCTGCAATGCCTCCATCTTGTGAATCTCGTGCCCATGTTCCAGGTGACCACCCATTTGGTTGTGGTCCCCGGGCTGGCAGGAGGGGAGGGGGCCATGGGATAGCCCCTGATTCATATCGTCAAATGGGGAGTGGCTTGAGGGAGTAGACAGGGGCAGCGTCATACTGGATGTGGACTTGGGCATACTGGAGCTGGATGTCACCTTCGGCTGCAAGGAACAGATATGTCATATATCTCCACCATATTGATATAATCTTATACTCAGGTACAGGTCTTTACTCATGTACACCTAAGAACACTGGTGCTTGTCATAATATTCAGCTGTGATACGATGTTAATAAAAGTAATATGCTTATCAATATTGTTAAAGTACTCATTGCAATCTACAATTAGCAGTTTGTGCTAGGCTGCAGCTTGTGTACAATACATTGACCACAGATCATTTTTCTCACCCTTTGAGTGTCAGGTGATACGGATTCCCGTAGTAACGGTGCTGTGTCCGTCTCCCGCCTGTCGGCACGGCATTTGGAGAAGTTCACCAGGTGATTGACACTTGTCAGTGCTCCTGAAAAATCACAATTTGTTAAAAATAACATCAACTGTGGTTACTAATTGCAAGAAATCTTTAACAAATATTAGCTTTTAATGGGGCCGGCACCCCATGACGTTCTGGTCAACGTTCTCTGAACATTTCAATCGTTCAATTTTTGAGCGTTCTAAAATGAGGATGACACATCTGGCGTGTGATTAACATGTGCCTAATGCATGACTAGCATGTGTCTAACGCACGGGAAGCATGTAACAGCGACCAAGTAAGATACCCCTGAAAACCTTTAGCGTGTGCTAACGTGCCACTGGCGTGCGACGAACGATTTGTCAACGTTAGACGAGCGTGTTGAGCGTGTGACTAATGTGTGAATAACGACAGAATAAAAGACGATAAAAGGGTGGGATGGGGGCTTCTGCTACTAGCGCTGCAGGTAAGAAGAATGCAAAGCCTCTTTCACAAGCAATGTCTTCGGACGAAGAAGAACACCAGGAGGAAGAGCTCATCCGAGAAGTAACGCACCATGTGACACCCTCTGAAGACCCTAAACACCCTGAAAACCCCAATGAAGACGGTCCGATCCTAGCAAAGAGAGGGAAGAAGCAGAGAAAGGATTGCAGGATCCTGGACCGGGCGGTTGAGGATAGTCTGGTGGAGTTTTTGCGCAAAAACGAACTGCTGTGGAACTCACAGGAGACAGATTACAGGAACAATGAGGGAAGTTCCACCTTGTCATGAACTGGTTGGCTTCAGGACCTGTGCTTGGAGGGGTCATCACCGCATCCAGATACTCGTCAACGATCGCCCGGCACACTTCACGGACTAGGACGGAGATTGTGTTGGATGGAACGCCGACCCAAACTTCATGTCAGCATACTTAGATCGAGAGGCCAAATGTCGCAGTGTCACCGCCAGTTTCAGGCCAGGTTTGAGGGGCTCCCGGTAAAAGGTGTGCTGCTTCGTCTCTGACACGTCCAAGGATCTCATCAAACATATAAGGTGGCATGCGCATGAAGTTCGTGAAGGAATTGACATCTTCCTTGCGAAGCTAAACCATGAGTTGGTCGTACAGATCAAACTCTTGACGCCTTAATATCCATGATTTAGTCCAGCACTGTCGTCTTCGTCGGGGTCTTCTTTTCTGCGGGTGAGGTCCCTCGATGTGTTCAGCTATGTTCAAGCTCAGTACGTCTACTTCATGCTGCGCTATAGCAAGCATATTTAGCCTCCTTTGTCTTTCTGCATCTTCCTTAGTAGGTGCTCTCTACGGTAGCCCAAAATCAAATGAACCTTGCTTACAAAGCATCGGTATAACCCATATGCATGGAGGTTTGGGAAATGCTCGAATGACGCTTAATGGACACCAAAAGGACGTTCGTTTGACTTTAGTCACACGCTGTGTGCGCTACGGGACCGTTCAGCGTCGCGTTGACAGGTCGCCAGTGAGTCGTTCACTGCAAAGCAAATGATTAGTACCAACCAAGTAACGCTAGAGTAATGACTGACTAACGATAGCCGAACACGTGCAGCGCTCGACGAATGTTAGTAAAACGTTCCACGAATGTTCTTAAACGTTCTTCAGCGTTTAAAATTAAATGTTGAAGAATGCTGGTCTCAGTCAGAACTTTTGTGTATGTTCAAAACTTTTTTTCTGGACCAGCGTTCTCCGTCGATTCCCGGAGATCACTGACATTCACACAACGCTCTTCTGGCGCTATCCCAGCGACCATGGGCGACTACCAACGTTTCCTCAAACGTCATAGAACGCTGACAAGAACGTCATGGTGTGACGGCCCCATAAGCGGAATTCTCTGGACTTACAGGAACTTTTATCAAATATATATAAGGCCAAATTTATCATAATTAGGGTCCCAAATAATGATCAAATGTGACCTGTAAGTGGCACCCATCATTGTCAATCCAAAGTATATAAGAATTTTAATGTCAAAGGGACCACTTCGACCAAAGATCTGTTTATGATCAGTATTTCTACCAAGTTTGATTATTGTAGGATAAAGTGTCAAGTGCAGGGTTAAATTTAAAATAATCATCTTTATTCCACCTGTTCTACCAAAAATTGTACCATAGTAATAATATTAAACCAATTTCATTATCATTATCATTGATTGAGTTAAAATGAAATGAAAATTTGCAGTATCACCACTTGAGTCTGTTCTCAGACTTGAGAATGTTCCTCATCATGGCCCAATGACCTTGACCCTTGACCTCAATAGATGTCAATGTGAACTCAAACACAGTGCACCACCTTTATATTTTTGAACAATACTTTTTTCACATACATGTTTGTGGATGATCATCTCCCCATTCGTAAACAATTACATATGGTTATAGGTTTAAAATAATAATGAACTTCATATATAATTCAGAACATAATTAAAAAATATATCAGAAAATGTTTTTGTTGTCATGGTCAATATTTGCCTAGTTACTCCACTTGACTTACAGCATGCCTTCAAATTGATCCCTCTGTCAAACATGCTATCATTCAGGGGGTCTTTAACACATACTGGGATGGCTCTAATAAGTGTAAATTACACAATATTTATATGACACATTTATATTGGTAATATTTTGTATAAAAAAAATAAGGCAACTAATCAATTCCATAAGTCTTCTTAATATTTTTTTATCCAATTTCTTTGTAATATAATTTTAGAAATTATTACCAGTAAAAGACAATCCAGAGGAACGCTTTCTATCATTATCCACATGGTGACTGTGCCCGAAGTCTAAATTCACTGGCGTCACATCCAGTCCCGCCTTCAAGGGGGAGAACTCCAGAATTCCGACTCCACTCTGTCGAATCTCCTCATCAGATGAGTCTTCAAACATGGAGACCGTTGGTCCGGGCTCGGTGACCTGACGTATCCTACGTATACGCCGTGGCCGGAAATGATAGCCTTCATGCTCGTCATCTGTATTAAGAACAGATTTAAAATATTTTTCTGATAAAGTATGTTTACATCTCAGTATGAACTATTCATTTCAGTTAAAGATTTAAAAACACTTCTTTAAACAAATTTACTTTCTTAATTAAGAAGACTGGCCCCAATTTCCCGAAACTTCTTAAGTCCCTTATAACAGGATTAAGCTAATCTCACTATTTTTGTTGTTCTATAAAATGTGTTATGTTTACTTCTTCAAGAATTTTTAGAAATTATGTAGGAATAATCTGTATGATTATCAGAAAAAAACATTTTTCGTTTATCAAAATCCATTTTCCGTATGTATTATGGCTACTTGAAATAAGCGACTTAAGCCTGTTAAGCTTAAGAAGTTTCGAGAAATTGGGGCCAGATGTAACAATAGATGTAACAAGCTTAGATAACACATTCTTAGTAACAATCCAATTTCTCTTTAACATAATCTCAATTGAAAATAGTCTCATAGGCTTTCCATTGCTAAAAAAAACTTCGAACATCTGAAAAACACAAAACTTACAAACAGGTTCGATGTTTGATTTAGTTTTAGCTCTTCGCTTGCGAAGGTTCTTTGGTTTCTGTGGCGACTGGTCGTCCTCAGCGGTGCGACCGATCCAGAAGGTTGAACTGATTTCTTCTTCCTGGCCTGCTAGTGTGTGCTGGAAAATACAGGCATAATTAAGCCTTGGGGAGTTCAAGCCAAGCATGAATTCTTACATTCAGTTTAAAGAAAATTGTCCTTTACATCTAGTTCGAGCCAATGTGGTTTGACTGTGATGGGCTGTTTTTATGGGATACACATTCATCTGATCAGTCACCACAACAACATTTTCATCTACTCCTAGGGGGCCTTAGACTAGAGCCCATGTTAGGCAGTGTTTAATTTTGGTTGTTTTGGTTTTCATCTATCACAACAGCATAAGACTGAATTCATACAAACTAGCCAACAGCATAAGACTGAATTCATACAGACTAGCCAACAGCATAAGACTGAATTCATACCAACTAGCCAACAGCATAAGACTGAATTCATACGAACTAGCCAACAGCATAAGACTGAATTCATACGAACTAGCCAACAGCATAAGACTGAATTCATACGAACTAGCCAACAGCATAAGACTGAATTCATACGAACTAGCCAACAGCATAAGACTGAATTCATACGAACTAGCCAACAGCATAAGACTGAATTCATACGAACTAGCCAACAGCATAAGACTGAATTCATACGAACTAGCCAACAGCATAAGACTGAATTCATACGAACTAGCCAACAGCATAAGACTGAATTCATACGAACTAGCCAACAGCATAAGACTGAATTCATACGAACTAGCCAACAGCATAAGACTGAATTCATACGAACTAGCCAACAGCATAAGACTGAATTCATACGAACTAGCCAACAGCATAAGACTGAATTCATACGAACTAGCCAACAGCATAAGACTGAATTCATACGAACTAGCCAACAGCATAAGACTGAATTCATACGAACTAGCCAACAGCATAAGACTGAATTCATACGAACTAGCCAACAGCATAAGACTGAATTCATACGAACTAGCCAACAGCATAAGACTGAATTCATACAAACTAGCCAACAGCATAAGACTGAATTCATACAAACTAGCCAACAGCATAAGACTGAATTCATACAAACTAGCCAACAGCATAAGACTGAATTCATACAAACTAGCCAACAGCATAAGACTGAATTCATACAAACTAGCCAACAGCATAAGACTGAATTCATACAAACTAGCCAACAGCATAAGACTGAATTCATACAAACTAGCCAACAGCATAAGACTGAATTCATACAAACTAGCCAACAGCATAAGACTGAATTCATACAAACTAGCCAACAGCATAAGACTGAATTCATACAAACTAGCCAACAGCATAAGACTGAATTCATACAAACTAGCCAACAGCATAAGACTGAATTCATACAAACTAGCCAACAGCATAAGACTGAATTCATACAAACTAGCCAACAGCATAAGACTGAATTCATACAAACTAGCCAACAGCATAAGACTGAATTCATACAAACTAGCCAACAGCATAAGACTGAATTCATACAAACTAGCCAACAGCATAAGACTGAATTCATACAAACTAGCCAACAGCATAAGACTGAATTCATACCAACTAGCCAACAGCATAAGACTGAATTCATACCAACTAGCCAACAGCATAAGACTGAATTCATACCAACTAGCCAACAGCATAAGACTGAATTCATACCAACTAGCCAACAGCATAAGACTGAATTCATACCAACTAGCCAACAGCATAAGACTGAATTCATACCAACTAGCCAACAGCATAAGACTGAATTCATACCAACTAGCCAACAGCATAAGACTGAATTCATACCAACTAGCCAACAGCATAAGACTGAATTCATACAAACTAGCCAACAGCATAAGACTGAATTCATACAAACTAGCCAACAGCATAAGACTGAATTCATACCAACTAGCCAACAGCATAAGACTGAATTCATACAAACTAGCCAACAGCATAAGACTGAATTCATACAAACTAGCCAACAGCATAAGACTGAATTCATACAAACTAGCCAACAGCATAAGACTGAATTCATACAAACTAGCCAACAGCATAAGACTGAATTCATACAAACTAGCCAACAGCATAAGACTGAATTCATACAAACTAGCCAACAGCATAAGACTGAATTCATACAAACTAGCCAACAGCATAGGACTGAATTCATACAAACTAGCCAACAGCATAGGACTGAATTCATACAAACTAGCCAACAGCATAGGACTGAATTCATACAAACTAGCCAACAGCATAGGACTGAATTCATACAAACTAGCCAACAGCATAGGACTGAATTCATACAAACTAGCCAACAGCATAGGACTGAATTCATACAAACTAGCCAACAGCATAGGACTGAATTCATACAAACTAGCCAACAGCATAGGACTGAATTCATACAAACTAGCCAACAGCATAGGACTGAATTCATACAAACTAGCCAACAGCATAGGACTGAATTCATACAAACTAGCCAACAGCATAGGACTGAATTCATACAAACTAGCCAACAGCATAGGACTGAATTCATACAAACTAGCCAACAGCTTAGGACTGAATTCATACAAACAAGCCAACAGCATAGGACTGAATTCATACAAACTAGCCAACAGCATAGGACTGAATTCATACAAACTAGCCAACAGCATAGGACTGAATTCATACAAACAAGCCAACAGCATAAGACTGAATTCATACAAACAAGCCAACAGCATAAGACTGAATTCATACAAACTAGCCAACAGCATAAGACTGAATTCATACAAACTAGCCAACAGCATAAGACTGAATTCATACAAACTAGACAACAGCATAAGACTGAATTCATACAAACTAGCCAACAGCATAAGACTGAATTCATACAAACTAGCCAACAGCATAAGACTGAATTCATACAAACTAGCCAACAGCATCTATATTAATATATCTGTATTAAGACCCTAACTGTATAATAATCATATAAAATAAGCAAAATAATGAGAAAATGAACAACTTACATCCCGTAGGTCAAAGGTGACTTCCAAATTCAGCACAAAGTGTTCGGCAAACTCTGGGTACATCTCGAGTATTTCAAGCAGGTCATCCCGATGTATTTTGTGAAGGTCGCAGTATGTGAGGGCTCGCACATTACAGCTTGACTTCCCGACCGTCTTGTACTTACAGATGTTCTCTCCGAACACATCGTCCTTACCTGACAATATACACAATAGTTTCTTCTTTTTCTAGCTCTAGTTTTTAAAAAGATCCTTTTAATTGTCATTTTCTTTTTTCCTTATATAAATGTCTATGTATGTTTTTTACCAAATAAAAGTCTTTTTTTAAATTCATAAATATCTAACACTTAATTTAGAAAAAATAAGAACTTTTCCAAATATATTTCCAAAGCTTTTGAGTGGCATTTTTTAAATCACAATTGATAGTTTATTAAATTGTGCACCTAAAAATAATTTCAATTGCATCAAACAGGTTACTGTCAAAAAGGAAGATCTGAATTCTATGAAACAAAACATCTAGTAAGTGTGTAGCTAATGAATTTCATAGTAATAAAGTCATTCATTTCATTAAGATGTGTCCAAAGTCTTCCAGATAATAAAAATTGCAAATATCTACTAATTGGAAAGAGTTAAAATGTAAAAAACAAAAACAAGACCAATTTGTGCATAGCAATTGATAATGTAGTTGAATTTTTAACAATCAAAATGACTGTTCATTGACCTATTTTTTATTAAATGATAACTGTTACCATTTTAGCGTAATGGCCTGCAAAACAGTTGTAGGCATGGAAACGCTGCACAAAACTGTAGAACTGTTTTTTACTATCATATGTAAGAACTAACTAATAAATGTATACTTCAATATTAGAGAACGGCTAATGAATTAGATAGGATCAACTTTACTTTGATCTTAAACGAAAAATATTCCAGTATGTTCTTTGAAAGTATTGTATATCATAGAAAATGGCACTCATTTGTAATAGTTTAAATAACTTCCATTTGTAAAAGATAAAATGGAATTCATAAATAAAACTTAAGTTAAAATGGCCCTCATTTACAAGTTAAAATGGCCCTCATTTACAAGTTAAAATGGCCCTCATTTATAAGTTAAAATGGCCCTCATTTACAAGTTAAAATGGCCCTCATTTACAAGTTAAAATGGCCCTCATTTGTAAAATTTAAAATGGCACTCATTTAAGTGCCATGTTATTAACAAATTAACAGACCAGTACAAAGTGATGTTTGAACCCTTTGAATAAAAACACCATAGTTGATAGTTATTAGTATTTTAATATTACAAATCTTAAAAGACACACATCAAAAACATTGCTCAACCCATTAAAAGAACAGGAAGCAGCATCATGCTGGAAGACATTTAATTTAGTAAATGGTAATTCAAGGCAGCATCATTCAAACATTTAAAACAGTGGATGGTTCATCGCATATTGTCTGAAATCCTAACATTCCCCTTGACAATTAAATGGCTGGTTGACATTCTAACTCATTTTTATGAATTCCATTTTCATCCACCATGTAATTATAACAACTAATGTCAGTGGAATGGGCAATGTTACCTATTATCCTATGAATGAGGCAAACATGTGCTTCCATTCTCTCATTTGACATGATGAGTTTTCCATATGGACAATGTTATTCATATTTCCTCACGGAGCATGATAACTATTAAGAGCCCAGCTACCTATTATCTTATAAGGCATAAACATGGACAAAATGGTATCTTAAATATCATAAAGGATGATAAAATTTATATCATCAATGTGTTACCAGTAATATCCTTTCTAATAAAATCACATTCCCATTGAAAGTATGTTACCTACTTTCTCATGTTACATGGTAACATTCTCATTGACAGTGTGCCCCCAATTCTCTCTAGTGGCATGGTAACTTTCTCATTGACAGTGTGCTACCTATTCCCTCTAGTGACAGGGTAACATTCTCATTGACAGTGTGTCACCTATTCCCTCTAGTGACAGGGTAACATTCTCGTTGAGAGTGTGTAACCTATTCTCTCTAGTGACATGGTAACATTCTCATTGACAGTGTGTCACCTATTCCCTCTAGTGACAGGGTAACATTCTCATTGACAGTGTGTTCCCTATTCTCTCTTGTGACATGGTAACATTTTCATCAACAGTGTGTCCCCTATTCACTCTAGTGACAGGGTAACATTCTCTTTGACAGTGTGTAACCTATTCTCTCTAGTGACATATGGAAAAATTCTCATTGACAGTGTGTTACCTATTCTCTCTAGTGACATGGAAACATTCTCATTGACAGTGTGTTACCTATTCCCTCTAGTGACAGGGAAACATTCTCATTGACAGTGTGTTACCTATTCTCTCTAGTGACAGGGTAACATTCTCATTGACAGTGTGTCCCCTATTCACTCTAATGACAGGGTAACATTCTCATTGACAGTGTGTAACCTATTCTCTCAAGTGACATATGGAAAAATTCTCATTGACAGTGTGTTACCTATTCCCTCTAGTGACAGGGTAACATTCTCATTGACAGTGTGTCACCTATTCTCTCTAATGACAGGGTAACATTCTCATTGACAGTGTGTTACCTATTCTCTCAAGTGACATATGGAAACATTCTCATTGACAGTGTGTTACCTATTCTCTCTAGTGACAGGGTAACATTCTCATTGACAGTGTGTCCCCTATTCACTCTAATGACAGGGTAACATTCTCATTGACAGTGTGTTACCTATTCTCTCAAGTGACATATGGAAACATTCTCATTGACAGTGTGTTACCTATTCCCTCTAGTGACAGGGTAACATTCTCATTGACAGTGTGTCACCTATTCTCTCTAGTGGCATGGTAACATTCTCATTGACAGTATGTTCCCTATTCTCTCTAGTGACATGGTAACATTCTCATTGACAGTGTGTTACCTATTCTCTCTAGTGACATGGTAACATTCTCATTGACAGTGTGTCACCTATTCTCACTACATTCTCATTGACAGCGTGTCCCCTATTCACTCTAGTAACAGGGTAACTTTCTCATTGACAGTGTGTTACCTATTCTCACTACATTCTCATTGACAGTGTGTCACCTATTCCCTCTAGTGACAGGGTAACATTCTCATTGACAGTGTGTTACCTATCCCCTCTAGTGACAGGGAAACATTCTCTTTGACAGTGTGTCACCTATTCTCTCTAGTGGCATGGTAACATTCTCATTGACAGTGTGTCACCTATTCTCTCTAGTGACAGGGTAACATTCTCATTGACAGTGTGTTACCTATCCCCTCTAGTGACAGGGAAACATTCTCATTGACAGTGTGTCACCTATTCTCTCTAGTGACAGGGTAACATTCTCATTGACAGTGTGTAACCTATTCTCTCTAGTGACATGGTAACATTCTCATTGACAGTGTGTCACATATTCTCTCTAGTGACAGTGTAACATTCTCATTGACAGTATGTCCCCTATTCTCTCTAGTGACAGTGTAACATTCTCATTGACAGTATGTCCCCTATTCTCTCTAGTGACATGGTAACATTCTCATTGACAGTGTGTAACCTATTCTCTCTAGTGACAGGGAAACATTCTCATTGACAGTGTGTCACATATTCTCTCTAGTGGCATGGTAACATTCTCATTGACAGTGTGTCCCCTATTCTCTCTAGTGACATGGTAACATTCTCATTGACAGTGTGTCACCTATTCTCTCTAGTGACATGGTAACATTCTCATTGACAGTGTGTCACCTATTCTCTCTAGTGGCATGGTAACATTCTCATTGACAGTATGTTCCCTATTCTCTATAGTGACATGGTAACATTCTCATTGACAGTGTGTTACCTATTCTTTCTAGTGACATGGTAACATTCTCATTGACAGTGTGTCACCTATTCTCACTACATTCTCATTGACAGCGTGTCCCCTATTCACTCTAGTGACAGGGTAACTTTCTCATTGACAGTGTGTTACCTATTCTCTCTAGTGACATGGAAACATTCTCATTGACAGTGTGTTACCTATTCCCTCTAGTGACAGGGTAACATTCTCATTGACAGTGTGTTACCTATTCCCTCTAGTGACATGGTAACATTCTCATTGACAGTGTATTCCTATTCTCTCTAGTGGCATGGTAACATTCTCATCGACAGCGTGTCCCCTATTCTCTCTAGTGACAGGGTAACATTCTCATTGACAGTATGTCCCCTATTCTCTCTAGTGACATGGTAACATTCTCATTGACAGTATGTCCCCTATTCTCTCTAGTGACAGTGTAACATTCTCATTGACAGTATGTCCCCTATTCTCTCTAGTGACAGTGTAACATTCTCATTGACAGTATGTCCCCTATTCTCTCTAGTGACAGTGTAACATTCTCATTGACAGTATGTCCCCTATTCTCTCTAGTGACAGTGTAACATTCTCATTGACAGTATGTCCCCTATTCTCTCTAGTGACAGTGTAACATTCTCATTGACAGTATGTCCCCTATTCTCTCTAGTGACAGTGTAACATTCTCATTGACAGCGTGCCCCCTATTCTCTCTATTGACATGGCTACACTCTCACTGGCAGTGTGCCCCCTATTCTTTCAAATGATATACTTATGCCCTCATTGACAGAGTGTTCCTGTTCTCTCTGATTACATGGTTAAACCCTTATGGCAATGCCTTTTAATTCTCAAAGATGTTCATTTAAGTTTTACATTATCTCTGAAGTGTTATAACAAAGGCACCGTTTTATTTTAGACTTTATTGAAAATGGTTGTAGGAGATGGGATTTCACTGTGCTATGTTAACTCAATTTTGAAGATGTATGTGGCAGGTACTAGCTTATGCTTATTTATTTTAACTTGATTTTGAGGATTGAAAGCTGATATGAGCCACTATTGAGTCTTTTTCCTGGGTAGAAACTTGAAGTGGTGTCCCTTTGAGTGGCCATGAGAAGGTACCCCTGTCTGGGATTGATAGCATGGCCTCTTGCCTAAGAGGCAGCCACCTATATCACTAGTTTTATTTCAACTATAAACTTTTTAAACACAACATTAGCATTTCAAACTGGCAAAAAGCAAAACTGTCTTTGACATAAAATACAATGTTGGTGCAAAATGGTGGAATTTTGGATAAGAAAGCAAATACATAATTAAGTGATAAGCTCATAAAATAAAAGTTGTAAGTGGGTTGAAAAAAACCAAACTCTTCAAACTTACGAGGTATAGATCTACTAGTTTTTGTTGTTTTGGTTGATTTGGTTGTTTTTTGCCTTGTGGTTCCTAAAAATGTTTACCAATATACATCGTGTTCAGGGTAAGAAGTAGTGAACAGACGGATGAATTGATTTTTTATTATTTTTTTTGCTAAGATTTACATGCTAAATATTTAATATTCTACTGATCGAATACTAAATTAAAATGCCATAGCATAGCATAAACTTGCATCTCCTTTTCTTTTTCTATTGATAACTAAACTAGAACACAGCTGACACTATTGCACGTGATCTTGCAAATGAGAGTGATAAATATAATGTTGCAAAAACTTGATTCACAATCATTGTAAAATAAAATACATTTAACCTATAAAAAACAACAATTCTTCAGGGTAAGGTCATTGGGGGAGTTGATTCAACTTTAATAAATCGAAAACTTTCATGAGAATCTAACAAATTGATGTGACTTAAAGGAACTGGAATTCTCGCGAGGAGCATTTTGCTTAAATTGAAAGACCGACTTAATGGACAACGATGGGATTTGGTGAGAAAGACATGCTAACAAACTTTGGAAAACAGGAGTACCTTTTGTATCATCTTCTGGCCCCGCTAAAATGGTAACAGATATAAACATGAACAATATTCGGTTAACATTGATGGTTGATCGAAAAATTGTATTAAAAGTGACAATTTAATACAGTTTTGCGGACTCAACCATTGAATCAAACATATAATAACAAGAGAACCTTAAGCGGAGGCCAACGCTCACCTGTTGTTTTTTCTCCACTGAAAAGGGGCATAACTCAACAATTATTCATGGCAGAGTTATGGGCCTTGCTACTAAAGTATGTACTGTCACTGAAGACATGTGTACTAGGTTTCACATGAATATCTTGGAACATCTTTTTAACTATGGACAAGTTTTAAAGTGTTTGCACAACGCCAACAATGATGACGCCGATGCCAATGACACTTAGGCTATAACAATACCTTGACTTAAAACAAAATAAGTAAAAACAAAATTCTCTCTTGCAATTGCTCATCTTGACAACTAAGGCGGACTTGCACACTTCACTTTCTTGGCCCTTAATAGTTCACATATCACATAATTATTTTTTTCATTTACTAAAAATGATATTGATCAAAATCATTAAACATGTAATTCAAGTAACAACTTGTTAAAAATGCACCTTAAAATAGATTTGCACTAATCCCCAACATTCAGGAAATAATTATTTATTCTTTAAATTGATTTTCGATATTGAAATTCATACAAGAATCATAACTAAGAATTATATGCTTCGGAAATGTGAAAAAGTTTACATAACTATAAACTCAATCTTTCTTAATGTAATTCTTAACATTATAATCATTGCAAATGTCAAGAAACTTTTTGCAAACTTGACTTCCACAGATATCAAACTTTACCTAGGATTGCAACAACAATGTCGTCCTTAAGTATTTCGATTGATCCCCTTGACACAAAGTACAATGCTGTAAGAATATCGCCCCGATGAACCAGGGTATCCCCAGGCGGGACGTGAGTGGTCTTGAACTTCATGGATAATGCTCGCAGGCACCCAGGACTGGCACCTAGAATATGATGTTTTAAGGGTTATTAAAAGTGGTTGTCAGTTTGTGCAGGTTGTCTCATGCAACCACTGCCTGGCACGTGAGTTTGGTTGGAGGTCACAACGACAGATAAAAGGGTTCCTCAATCACAGCATAAAGCCACATTCCCACATGGCAAAAAACATAGTGACAAAGAGGGAAATTAATGTTGTAAAAACTTATTTGTATCCTGAGCATTAGTTTTAAAGTATAAAAAATGTGTCAAGCTACCTCAAATACAACAAGAGGCCCATAAGGGGCTATGCTATACTGGCATGGCTTGTTTGGTCATGTTCTATCCAGATCTAAAAACACAAGCTTTTATTCCTGGCAGTGTCATTTTTATGGCATGATTTTCATTTGGCTCCCCAGTAAGTTTATTTTCCATGCTAGGTAATAGGTCCTTACCTATTTAAACATTTCGTTATAACTATGTATTCTTTTTAATATACTTAAAACAAATAGGAAATTGTAACCATAGATATGTCATGAAATCCTACTATATAAATTAATTATCTGCCAAAACGTAAGTTTCCAACCTCTAAATGCTGAACAGTTACTGAGCAATGTTCTGTTGAGATGGAAACATATATCAGCCTGGAGACATTCTGGGAAGCTCTTCAGCACCTGAAAAGAAGGTAGAACAAGGGAGATCACAAATACAATTCAGATGGGAAGTAATATATTTTTCATAAATAAGAATAAGGTTTACTCTATAAAGAAATGTGATCATCCAATGTATTGCCCAAAACAGGATCAAATTGACAACAATCTGTTCATTATGGATACACTTGAAGTAATCTCTAGATGGATGCAAACATAAGTTTGTGTTTGTTAAAAGTGTTCGGCCATTTCTCATTGCTTTAGTTGCAGGAAACCGAACTGAACAGAAAATGATTAAATCTGTTTCACACTATCCTTGGTTCTCTAACTTTCAAATAGAGAAGGCAATTCCCAGAACCCTATCAAAACCATACATCATGCCAAAGATGAGATTTTAGCATGTCTTTAGAGGGATAATTTGCATAAAAAGATCACCAAGTCTGGCAGTGATTTCTCTACGGGCCTTAAGAGGTTAAAGCAGTGATATCAAACAATCCCTTCCTGAAAGCAGTGTTTACCATGTTATAAATGGTTGAAATGCAAATGTCATGTGGATTTTCAACAAAAATATGAAGACAATTTTAAAGATTGCAAATTTAGTTATGGGTGAAACACTGCATGTTTATTTACATGTAAGACCGGCTTGAAAGATTATTGATAATATTTTAAAAGCTAGTTTTTTCTGGAAACACCATACCAGGAGATTTTAACTTTTGTCCCATGTTTTGGACCACCTTCCACCAGCCCCATGCAGGTTTTTAATGTCGGTGTTTTTCTGATTTCTAGACTCAACTCAATTTATGTTATCATCTTAAACAAATGAAATCAGGGGTGAAAGGAGAAAGTGTTTCAGTAATATCAAATAAATGCATAAAGATTGATCCCCCCACACAATGTTAATGGAAGGTATGATATTCATGTTAGTGGTCAGTACCGTGAACATGTAAGTGGTAAGTACCTTATTCATGTAAGTGGTCAGTACCGTGTTCATTTTAATTGTCAGTACCATATTCATGTAAGTGGTCAGTACCATATTCATGTAAGTGGTCAGTACCATGTTCATGTAAGTGGTCAGTACCATGTTCATGTAAGTGGTCAATACCGTGTTCATGTAAGTGGTCAGTACCATATTAATGTAAGTGGTCATTACCATGTTCATGTAAGTGGTCAGTACTGTGTTCATGTAAGTGGTCAGTACCATGTTCATGTAAGTGGTCAGTACCATATTCATGTAAGTGGTCAGTACCATGTTCATGTAAGTGGTCAGTACCATATTCATGTAAGAGGTCATTACCATGTTCATTTTAGATTGGTCAGTATCTCATTTATGGTGAAGGTCAGTTCCATATTCATGTTAATTGTCAGTACCATATTCATGTTAATTTTAACAGTCAATATCATATACATGTTAATGTTAATTGTCAGTACCATATTAGTATAAATGTTATTGGCAGGCTCCATATCCATGTTAATGATAATGATCAGTTTCCTTTTAATCTAAATTATTTAAGTCAGTACCATATTTCATGTTAATGATTTCGGTCAGTACAACATTCATGATAATGATAATGGTTAGTGCCATATTCAGGTCAATGTTAACAGTTTGTGCCATTTTCAGAACAATGTTAATGCTCAGTGCCACTAGCATATTCATATAATTCTTAACAGTCAATATAATATACATTTTATTGTTGAAAGTCAGGGCCATGTAAATATTAGTCAGTTATGATCAGTGCAATATTGATTTTAATTGTCACGGTCATTACAATATTATTTAAAATGATTATGGTTAACAACACATTCAGGTCAATGTTAAACGTCAGTGCTAATATAATTAGATCAATTTTAATGGTCAGTACCATATTCATGTCGATGCCGTTGGTATAGGACCATGCATGTTGGAAGTACTCCTCCAGTCGTTGGCGGAGGGGGTTCGGAATTTGGTGGAATCGTATAAACTCCTTGATGCGTAACATCTGTGTGTGGTACCGAGAAGTCCCGGAGTATAGACGCTGGATTATGGCACTGACATTACCAAAGATACTCGCATACATCAACGCTGAAATAAGAAACAAAGTTGTCATTAATGCCGCCTGTATTTTACTTTAAATACAAAGAATTTAAACCAATCACATCACTTTAGAGATAAGAAACACTGTCCCTAATGTTCTTAAAGAGACTTTCTCATAAATCATAATTGTAATTTTAGTATTATTCAATTAAGGATATTTATTGTGTCACTTGAGTAGGAAATCTTCCTTTTCAATTTAAAGAGCTCAGATGTTGTAGCTGAATTCTACTTTCATGACATTTTAATGTTCAAATTGGGGAAATGTGTAGTAGCTATTTTTGGAGGGGGATGTCTTTTTGTTTATGAAAGCTTTTCTGATTTTTAACAAACAATAATTCCCTGCATCTTCAGAAAATATTCAAGACTACATCATGTTTGTTGTAGAACATTGTGAGTATAGTACCATCAAACTCTCAATACATTCATTTTATCACTTGTCACTTTTAAGCCCATCAATTCTATGACAAAAGTTCCATGTTTATGCTGTAATTTCATTCATACTTGACACAATCACTTTGGTTAACATATACAAAAACATGTGGGTTTCTTAGGTAAAGATTTCATCAAGTCGCTGTTTCCCTTACTACAGAAATAAAGCTTGAAGAAATTCAATTATTGTTTCTCTCCTTTTGTAGTTTATTAAGCTCAATTTGTATGATAATTAAGTTTAAAGTTCTAATTATTCCCAAGTCTGAATCTGAGAAGCTGAATTCTTAGATCTCGGTATTGCATTCAACTGGATAAAAAATCTTGTATAAATTATGTAAGAAATGCGGAACATTAAAACGCAGTGACAATTGTACATTGAACAGCTTCTGTTTTCATTTTACTGGTTTCATACAACAGAACGTTATCTGAAAAACATTACCATGGGGACAAGAAAAAAATATAAATATACGCCCTAATGTTACACGGCTTCTTAAAAGTGAATCATCAGTGTAATTTTAGCAGTTTGCTCACGTAAGGCGAAAAAGAACATTTTGGTGTTGATCTGTTAAAAAATATCTACAAAGGTCAAACTTTATTTCTAAGCCTTTAAAGAATAATTCTTGAACAGCCATTATACAGTTAGTAGCCTTTTTATTTTAACAACATGGAATACCTCTTCTGCTTGTTTGTGAGTCAGCGTTATTCAATAGCCTTTATCAGATCTAATATATTCTGGTCTCTCATCAAAACATTTGCCACTAAATCACTTGTTTTGAATGCACCAGAAGACATACTCCACGAGCACAAATGGACTCATTCTTATTCACAACATGAGAAAATGTCCCTTGAAAGAACCATTAGGAATTTACAACACTTATAGGCAATTTGCATGAATTCTCTTGACGGTCTACCAATCAACGAATATCACCAGTGCATGATCAAGTCCATGATACATGTCATCACCTATCTTTATTATCGCTGATACTTCCAAACACAAGTGAGAGTGTCGAACACAGTAACTGGCAAAAAATATGGGTCTATCTTATCAACGCAGGTATCACATGATCACTGCACTTATCACATGATCTCTGCATGTATCACATGATCACTGAACTTATCACATGATTGCTGCATGTATTACATGACCACTACATGTATCACATGACCACTGCATGTATCACATGACCACTGCATGTATCACATGACCACTGCATGTATCACATGGCCACTGCATGTATCTCGTGATCGCTGCATGTATCACATGATTGCTGCATGTATCACATGACCACTGCATGTATCACATGACCGCTTGTATCACATGACCACTGCATGTATCTTGTGATCGCTGCATGTATCACATGACTGCTGCATGTATCACATGACCACTGCATGTATCACATGACCGCTTGTATCACATGACCACTGCATGTATCACATGATGGCTGCAGGTATCACATGACCACTGCATGTATTTCGTGACCGCTGCATGTATCACATGATTGCTGCATGTATCACGTGATTGCTGCATGTATCACATGATTGCTGCATGTATCACATGACCACTGCACGTATCACATGACCACTGCATGTATCACATGACCACTGCAAGTATCACGTGACCACTGCATGTATCTCGTGATCGCTGCATGTATCACGTGATCACTGCATGTATCACATGACCACTGGATGTATCTCATGATCGCTGCATATATCACATGATCACTGCATGTATCACATGATTGCGGCATGTATAACATGACCACTGCATGTATCACATGACCACTGCATGTATCACATGACCACTGCATGTATATCATGACCACTGCATGTATCTCGTGATCGCTGCATGTATCAAATGATCGCTGCATTTATCTCCTGATTGCTGCATGTATCACATGATCACTGTATGTCTTAAAAACTAACAGCTTTATGGTCAGTTCCAAGGTCAAATTTACTTAATTTTATAAGTAACACTTTAATTCAATTCATAACGTCTGATTCTTGATTACGCTGGTTGATAATTGAAGGCCCCTATTTCTGTCCACTGTGAAGATCACAATATAATGAAAATTAGTACCCAGAAATCAAATGGGACTTTTTTAGTATCATGAAATTATGGTGTCAATTAGAAACAAACTATGGTTTCATTTAGAAACTAGTGAACTTTGAACAATCCCATAACATTGAGCTATTTATTTTTTAGTTATTTAATTTAGCCATAACTTAAAAAGGCCCTGTACTTTTCCTCAGTACTATTTTTGGAAAGTTTTATAACAATAACTCTTATACTTGTTCTTTAACTAATTAAAATGTTGTTTCTATTCCTTTGCCTTCTCTTTGGAGTACTGACTCACCTCACATCATTATATATATAAATGTTTCCCTAGCGCTTAAAAATAGCATTAAAAATATATGATTTCTCAAAACGAACATTGTTATGAAATATTTAGACATGCTTACATCCAATCAACATGATGAGAATACTAAAGATTTTTTCGGAGTTTGTATTTGGGGAGACGTTCCCGAACCCCACACTCGTGAGACTGCTGAACGTGAAGTAGAGTGCCGTTACGTATTTAGACTTCATCGATGGACCACCGGATGAGTTGTTGTAGTTCTGATGTGTCTGACGAGCTAACTCATCGAGCCAGCCTATTTTAGGGTATGGAAGATGCGGACGCTCGAAGTTGCCAATGGCATACCATATGCATGCTAGCCAGTGGGCGATTAGTGCAAACGTTGCCATTAACAACAGCAGCATGGCAGCACCATACTCGGAATAGCGGTCAAGCTTCCGGCACACCCTGACCAGGCGAAGTAGACGCGCGGTCTTGAGTAGCCCAATCAACGTTGTAGTCTGAAAGTACAAGTGAGCTATGATTGCATGGTACTGACATCATTTCACATATCAAATGAATTATACACAAATGACCAAGACCATTTTAACTGTGACAAGCAATATGTGACATTTTGAGCATCATATAAAGTATGTTTTACACAAAAAAAGAAATGTAAATTACCTCGAAAGCACCCATAACCTTAAAAACATGTCACATTTATAACCTTATACAGACAATATAAGCTTTCTTAGAAATTCTGTGACTGAACAGGTATCTACTTACAGGTAATTTTGTTTATTCTATATCAACCTGTAAGCCAAGTGCCGGGCAATTTACATGTAGCTGCTACTAATAGTAAAATTAATACATTTGATATGACGTAGCAATTTTTTTAACACACTACCTGTTAATGTACCATTATTGGTCACAGTCAACTACAGTAGAACACCGCTATTTCGAACACCGATAAACCAAATTAATCTGTATTTCGAACTTTTTTTCGGTCCCGATTTTTTTTCTTCTTTATTCAATGTAAAAATTAATGTTTAAACCGAACTTCACTATTTCGAATAAATTGATTTTTCGAACTAAATATTTGGTCCCAAATACATTTTTCACGTGTATTTATCAATCTTTTTTTCGAATTCGTAACTGTGCACAAAAAATAGTCGATGTAATTTTTGAATCCGCTAGCTGACGACCCATGCTCCTCGCTTTGTTGTGTTTTCACACCTACGCTGACAACGGCGTGAAAGACCAATTAATGTTATAATAAGGTGCAATTATCGCAGTTTAATTTAGGAATGCCTTGGGTTAATTGGCGCGGGTATGGAGCAAACAACGGTATCAAATACATAGAGTGATTAATGTTGAGTGATATTATTTGTATATAATGGATGTTTTTTACAATTTGTGCTGTATATATGTTTCTGTTATATATAAATGTTACTGTTATATTATTATTTGTGTAAATAAAATAATAATAAAAATATATGTTTTGGAATTTTATTAAACATCGCTCTACATCGTGTAAAATACAATGGTATAATGCAGCCATTTGAAATTTCACGACACAAATATTTTGTGATGCCGGTAGAGTAGAATTCGGATGCGCCGGATTTCGGAGACAATCGTTGGTGGAACTACGGATCATTTCTCTCAATGTTTATTTCGAATAATCATTATTTTTAAGTATTTAGCTGGGTCCCAACAACTTCGAAATAGCGGTGTTCTATTGTATAAGGCAATCTGGGCGATTATTACAGGTATATTAATTTTACTTCTATTAATGCCATAATTTACTGGAAGACTAGCTATTTCTGCTTGCTGTTTTAAAGTACAGTCTTGAAGAATTTGATAACTTCACAGCATTATCTTGTCTTAATATTCTATCATCTTGTCTATTTCAACATCTTCATATGCATGGCTTATTGCTGGTTTTATTGTTTTATTTCTTCTTTCATGTTTTTGTTCTTTCTTAATATAAATAAAATAAATGTTTTTCTCAATAAAATATTTGCAAAATTTAGCAATATGGTTTGAAATTTGATCTGTATAGGCATTCATAATAATAAAGCTTTGAATCCCATTACCTTGTCTACAAAATGATTATGCCAATGAACTGAAGAATCTTATTACAGGAAACTTCAGTCTGGAGATGCTTGTAAAAAAATCAATTAAATTAGTATCAATCTTGATTAAGACAATAAAAGTGCTTTTAGTGCTTAAAAGTTCTTGAAAAGTCCATACAATCTGAAAAGCTGATATTATTGTGATTTCAATAGCTGGTAATATCACAATTTCAAGAGCTGATATCATCGGCATTAAAATCATCTATTTTTGATTTTTCCTGCAGTAATGATAATACTGAATACATCAAAATCGCAAAGCCAATGATTACAGCACCCATCTATTTCAAGAATTTCTGAAAATTTTCTAATTACCGCAAGACTCTTGAGGCCTTGCAGAAGCCGGAATATCTGTTATTTAAAAATCTGTTACTACTGTTACAACAGTTCTAATCCATCATTTTGGGCAATTCCACTGATCATTCTAGATTTTTATTGATAACTCCATCAGAGCACAAACTGCTTGAAGCTTTTGTAATTTCTCTTGGGTTAACTGAAGTCATGTTTTCACGAAGGCGCTCCAATTTTGCCTTGAAGCTTTCCATTTTAACCCATCTATTTTAGATATAAGAGGTGATATTCAATTTATCTTTTATAAAATGTAGAGAAAAACACTAATTGAATTCCATAGAAGGTTAACAAATATTCACTTCTTTTAAATTAATTTCTAGTTATTTAAATTAAGTATATCTAGAAAGTTCCAAGAAATTAATCAATGAAAGGTAGGAAATAATCATATCATCAAATAGTTTGAATTATATAATCCCCTTTTATGATTTTATCCCGTTAATGTTGAATAGTATAATAGGTTTGTCCAAATTAAAGGTAGGATCAAATATAGTAATTTTTATTGTTATTTTATTACATATATAATGAAAAGTATACAAGGTCTGTCCAAATGGAAAAGTAGGAAAGAAATTTTATTATAATAAAATAATTGTTGACCCATCTGTTTTCAGGAATTTTAACGTGGATATCACAACACTAAGTAGATTATAATCCTCAGCCACCTTTGACAATATAGTGTACCATAGCATGTTCAGTAACCGTAAACAAACACAAAATTCAAAATAAACACTGAATGCAATGCATCATATTGATTTTGACATCACAGAATAATAGTATCTTGTTGAAATTTCAGTCAGCATCGTTTGCGTTCTTTCGTTGACATCATTTTTACCGTAACCTTCTTCTGAAATATTTTTATCCATGATAATAAAAGGCATCAGTCACCATCTAGATAGTTGTTTCCGCATGCTTGAGAAGGCCCAGAACTTTACAATCATTGAGAAAGTTGTGAAAAATATTGTCCATACCAAAATATTTTGCTATTTGTTATGTGATAAATCTGTCACAGCCCATGAAAAACATAAATGAAAGGAGAAAAAACAATTGCCGGCTACTGCTTCCTGGAGAATACTGCTTTTCAAACAATATAATAATATTCAATAAAAGCCATTGAGATGCATCTTTGTGCCTTGCATTAACATTCAACATTTGTCTTGTTTTTAATATACAAACCTCATCTGTCTCTGAGCCCCACAGTAGAAGGTCGAAAGGGATGGCTGCCACTACATCAATCAGGAACCAGCCCTTAAAATAGTGGACCGCTATCTTCCCAGGGTGACTCACTACTTCATCGTTCTTATTCACATACGTTGTTCGGAAGTTTATAAGAATATCAATTATAAACATGATATCAACCACAAGGTCTGTTATAGTCAATGGATCGGAATACCGAGATTCGGCATCTCGATTTTGTTCGTTGAGTAGAAACGCAGCCATGTATGGAGTAACGACGGCAGTATATATAACGAGGAGTAGAATGATCCAGTCCCATACAGCCTTGAAAGGGGAGTAGTGCAGTATCGTAAACTTGTGGATGCGGGGAGACTGGAGCTTGTACTCAGGGAGAACGTCGGCTCCTAGTGAAAGGACCTGAAATGAGACAGGGGCAGATCAAGAGTTTGATGTTATAGGGTGCGCACTTTGTGGGCGCAACTTAAGCCTTGCGCCCCCATGCCCCAGGAACCAAAACATTCAGCTCCACTCATGGTATATGGGGTTTGAGAGGTTTTCCCAAGATTTTATTGAATATAATTTAGTCAAGATTGGTGCATTCTGGTGAAGCTTTTGCATATAATTTTTTTACAACATTGACATGAGAAGTTCGCTTGGACATTTCCAAGGAGGGAGCTAGACCAAGATATAATTATCTATAAGCATTGAAGATACTCTGATATCCGGCACTATTTGTTGGTGTCAAAAAATAAATAATCAAGTAAATAAAATATGTATGAAATGCAAATTAAAAAAAAACAACACACATAAATAATAATGTTTCCTGCTAGGTGAAGTTGTGCGTATAAACTGGATGATAAATGTTGTTATGGAAGTTGGTGGACTCGTGGGATCTGTTTCTTTAGGATGACATTTGTGTTTATCCTATTTCCATTTTCTGCAATATCTTGTTTCTTGTTCAAGAGTGAATGAAGGACTATCATTTTATCAAACTGCATGCTTACACCAAGTAACGTTAATACAAGCCCAGCATGAAAGAACCAGCATTCCATCAAATGCCCTATTATATCAATAAATAAGAAGTTTTAACCTTTCTAAGCAAGAAATAGGTAGTTTCCACCTTTTAAACCTTTTAAAACAAGAAATAAGTAGTTTCATTGAAGAGAACACTGAAGAATAATACATCTGTAGTGGGCCTTCATCAAAAAATAACTTTTAACCTTTAATATTAGAAATATAAGATGTTCCAACCTTAAATATGGAGAAAACCTAATATATCTGCAGCTGGCTATTATTTTCCTCCGCACCAGCGGTCTGTGCCATAAATGAAGTTCATCAAATCACCAGAATCTTTACTATGAAGCACCCAGAATCTTTATTAGAAAGCAACCAAGTTTATCTAACATATAATGGCCCATTAATTTAATAAGAAAATCACTATCTAGTCTATTATTCATTTTATTTGCCGAACCTGAATGCCTATAAGACACAGTTCATTATTGCTAAGAATAAATCTTGTAACAAACTAATCACTGGGAGCAAAGAGTGAGAGCAGAAAGCCTGTAAGTACTTCCTTTTTTCACATCACATACACCATTATGCTTCCTACCCTGTTGATGCTTTTCTAAGAATCCTGAGGACAGTAGAATGTATTGAATGTCAGTCTGCGTTTTTTACTGCTATGTAATTTTAAGTCCATTATCTGTAATTTTCTGCCTATACTTCTATTCCTCTGTTCTTGGCAACAGGATGAAAGGAAATGAAAATCTTGGAAGGGATTCTGACCCCCAACAAAATTGGCAATTACACTCATTAAGGGATTCTCTGGACCCCAATTAAGACTGGTAAAAGGTTTCTGGTCCCCACAGAATAAAAAAATAACTTTTAAACGATTCTCGCAACCCAAAATTGGAAATTAAAATCTTTAAAAGGTTCTAGGATCTCAAAAATAGCAATATTATATCTCAATAGTTATTTTAACCAGGGTTATAGGCTTCCTGTTTTGAAAATGGGCAAATCTCAATAGTTATTTAAGCCAGGGTCATAATTGTGCCTTCCTGTTTTGAAAAAGGGCATATCTCAATAGTCATTAAAGCCAGGGCTATGTGCATATAAGCAGGGTTATGTGCCTATCTGTTTGGGAAAAGGGCATATTTCCATAGTTATTAAAGCCATGGTTACATGCCATTTGGAAAAAGTTTATATCTCAATAGTTATTAAAGCCAGGGTTATGGGCCTTCCTGTTTGGAAAAAGGGTTTATTTTAATAGTTATTAAAGCCAGGGTTATGAGCCTTCCTGTTTGGAAAAAGGGTTTATTTTAATAGTTATTAAAGCCAGGGTTATGAGCCTTCCTCTTTGGAAAAAAGGACATATCTCAATAGTCATTAAAGCAAAGGTTATATGCCTTCCTGTTTGGAAAAAGAGCATATCTAAATAGTTATTAAAGCCAGGGTTATGTGCCTATCTGTTTGGGAAAAGGGCATATCTCCATAGTTATTAAAGCCAGGGTTATGTGCCTATCTGTTTGGGAATAGGGCATATCTCAATAGTTATTAAAGCCAGAGTTATGTGCCTATCTGTTTGGGAAAAGGGCATATCTCCATAGTTATTAAAGCCAGAGTTATGTGCCTATCTGTTTGGGAAAAGGGCATATCTCCATAGTTATTAAAGCCAGAGTTATGTGCCTATCTGTTTGGGAAAAGGGCATATCTCAATTAAGTTATTAAAGCCAGAGTTATTAGTCAAATTTAGAGAGCTATTCATCATTACATTATGTTCTAACTCAAATTTCCTGCTGTCATAACTTCCAAACTGTTCCAAGTCCTAATTTGGCCAATGAAATTATGGTATCACCCACAAATGATTAATTTCTTTACAAATCAAAAATGCTTAAAGTTGGAAGAGTTTGGAATACTTGACAAACACAGCTAAAAATTGCATGTACGATAACTCATACACAAACTATCCTATCTCAATTAGAACAGTATGGAAATCATTGATTTTAATAATAATGTTACATTTGTGGTCATTTTCCTTTTTATAATATTAAATATCATAAATATATATGACTGAAGGTTAATAAAAAAGTTATATATCACTGACATATTGTATTATGGTCTGGGAAATTTTGTTTAAATGATGTTTACTAACAAAAAAAATAAAACAACTTAAAACTGAATTTTTTCAAAACACAAGCAAATGCTGTTAAAATTATAACCGTCCGGAACTACAGCTATGATTAGTACCAGGTTTCATTTGAATATCTTGAACATTATTTCTTCATGGCGGAGGTTAATTAGAGCTTTTATATTCACACAGACTATGCATGACCATATCTCAAAAGATTTTTGTGATAAACTTGTATTTATCAGAAAAAAAATGTTCCATGAACCATTCCATGAAATTTATAATATAATATAGTGAAGAATGTAAAATCATGACAACAAAATGTCATTAACATGTATTTTATTAATTTATTTTGTAACTGAAACTAGAACCTAATTATACTTCACTAACTTACAAAAATAATATTATATCTTTCTTTTATGAAAGGCATTATACCTCCACAATTCCTGACCGTCGCTTATTAAATCGTTCAGTTTGGAGAGCTGCTTTCATAAGTTTTTCATCCCTCACAGCCTGTCGCCATATTGTTTTTGCAAGCAGTTTTTGGGCTAATCCACTCATAACTTTATTTATTTTTATTTTTTCAATAAATTAATTAATTAATCCATCCCATTATACCACCTAAAGCTCAGCATTGCACCAATAAAATCTCTGGATATTCATGGCTCATAGAACAGTGTCACGAGTGTTCATTTTCTGCACTGAGTTCCATTTCTAAACATACACATTTTTAAAAATCACGTTTTCAGTTTCACCACAATAATGCAATGATAATATATGCGGTCAATTTCTGTTGTGGATTGTTATTGTCAAAAGAATTTCTTAACTCTTCACTCAAAGATTAACATCACACAAATATTTCAATAATTTCTGAAATATTTTTAATTATAATCACTCTAAATAAACACATAGACACTTTCTAAGAAATTATGTTACGTTAATTTTGATAAATTTTTATTTCATTGTCAGATCTGCATACATCTCCCAACATAGCCCAGGTATATATTTCATTGACACCTGGCCATCTTCCTTGCATATTTTGATAGGTTTTGCAGAATTGTCTAATATCACTTCATCTTGAAAACACACCTGGATATTTTGAAATCAAGAATTAACTGCCAAAAAACATTCCCCAAGTTAGTTAGCAGAACTTTCAATACCTCATGAGACTTTGATTTTCAGTCATTAAGGAAAACCTTGCCTTAAGTCCATAGATTATCCCAGAAAATAATTATTTACAATGTTGAGTAAATATTTTCAAGAGTTTTCCATTTGATAACAAGAAAGTTACTTTGATGTTTTTGCCAATTAATATGCCAATAATGTATGCTTTGTTCACAAGCAAGATAAGGAAGCAGGCTCAATGCACTTAATGCAACATACAAGGCGCTGTTTTTAGTAACATTGCCACACATCAAGGTCTGGTCTTTCCTTTTACTAAAATCAACCAAATGCAATTCAAATTAAGTTGATGTGATACTTCACTAGAATTATGATCTTGAATTTTAGAGAACAACAGAAATAATTGATTTTTTCCTTTTCATAATTTTATACTACTGTATTTATCACAAAATTAAACTAAAAAAAGTGTTCAGACTCAGCTAAATTTAGCCAATGGGATTTCCAGGCAGATTCACATTTACCGGTAATCATTTAGAAGAACTCAATCAGAATTCATTAAGAAGATAACACCCGCCAAATTTCCATTTCCCATTGGTTTTATTAAGTGAGTTCAGCTTGCGCATGCGAACTGACTATCATAATGGCATTTGCGAAGCATTCCGTGCTGAACACTTAGCAACTATTTTTGGTCTTTTAAACAAGTAAGTCATTTCTGGACTGTGGCCAGCCTACCAACTGAACAGTTTAATAGATGATAAAAAAACATTACGGTAACTTCTACTTGGAATACTTAAATTTTAGGGAGCATTATAGAAATAACTGACTTGATTTATTTTATTTAAATGCTCATTTTACAAGAATTCACAAATCCTAAGGAAATAAACTTGTATTTCTGGTGATAATCTAAGCCTTAGCCATGTGGAGCATCAACATTTCTTTAAGATTTATTTAACAAAAAAGAAAAAAAAAGAAATTTCATCTAAATAATATAGCCCAAAATAATAATAACTAGAGCTGTCACAGGAGTGACGAATACCCCCAAATGCCGCCTGGACACAGGAATGGCAAACCATTCCTTTGAAAAGAGGCCATAACTCCAAGGTTACTGCACACTGCATCTTCTTTTATCATGCATGTATTGTTTTATTTTAATCTGTTGAGTAATTTAGAAGTTACACTGCTGACAAGAAAAACTAGCCTTTCATGAGTTATCGTCCAGAAACCGTTTTTCTATTTTTAGTAACAGTGACCGTGACCTTGGCCCCACCAGCCCCAATATCGAACTTGACCTGTATCTTCTGATGTTAAACCTGTGTACCAAAAATTGTTCAAATCTGTCTAGCCTTTCATGAGTTATCGTCCGGAAACCGTTTTTCTATTTTTAGTAACAGTGACCTTGACCTTGGCCCCACCAGCCCCAATATCGAACTTGACCTGCATCTTCTGATGTTACACCTGTGTACCAAAAATTGTTCAAATCTGTCTAGCCTTTCATGATTTATCGTCCGGAAACCATTTTTCTATTTTTAGTAACAATGACCTTGACCTTGGCCCCACCAGCCCCAATATCGAACTTGACCTGTATCTTCTGATGTCCCGACCCACCGACCAACCGACAGCTCACTCCTATATACCCCCACAAATGAAGTTTGAGGGGGTATTATAACCAAACTCCAGAACCTAGAAAATTTCATATTGAGTAAGTTCCAAGAAATCTAAACCAATTTTAATACCTAAATATCATTATGATAGTCACTTGTTCATCATGTTATAAAAAAACAAGAGATGTTAGTGAAACATTTATGCCCCCTTGGGAGCCAAATTGTTAGTAGGATTTGGACACTTAAATAAAATATGGACAATCAGAAAACCTTTTTTCAGCTTACAGTCACACTGACCTTGACCTTTGACCCACTGACCTCAAAATCAATAGGGTTCATCTGCTGGTCATGACCAATAAGCCTACCTAGTATGAGGTCCCTGGGTCAAAGCGTTCTCAAGTTATTGATCGGAAACCGTTTTTCATGTTAAGGTCACACTGACCTTGACCTTTGACCCACTGACCTCAAAATCAATAGGGTTCATCTGCTGGTCATGACCAATACACCTACCAAGTATGAGGTTCCTGGGTCAAAGCGTTCTCAAGTTATTGATCGGAAACCGTTTTTCATGTAAAGGTCACACTGACCTTGACCTTTGACCCACTGACCTCAAAATCAATAGGGTTCATCTGCTGGTGATGACCAATACACATACCAAGTATGAGGTCCCTCGGTCAAAGCGTTCTCAAGTTATTGATCGGAAACCATTTGGTATTCCGACCGACCGACAGACAGACAGACCGACCGACCGACCGACCGACCGACCGACATGTGCAAAACAATATACCCCACTTTTTTCAAAAGGGGGCATAATAAATTTTCAATATAACAGCCTACACCTGCAGGATGGTGATGAGGTGTGTTACAAAAACTCCCATTAACTCATTATGTTACCATCTGCAATGATATTCTTTGAAGAGAAAATAACCACACTTCCACGAGAAAAGTATGGTTCCAGCCTGACTAGCTTTGTTTGAAAACAATGAGTTGCGCTCTGAGTTACATTTTTTTCAGTAGAATAATTCTTTTGTGGATGCTTGACCCAAGTATTTAATGAACATATTCTATGAGAGAAATGGGCTAAAATTTTATTTATTATTATTATTTGTACTCTTTTGCTGATACTAACCGTACCCCATTTCCCACTGCAAATACAACTAAATCTACCAATTGATGTGAGTTACATCCCTTTTGAAGTGAAATGTAAAAAAAAAACATTTTCTTCCATTTATTTCTCTATTACAGCAATATCCACTACAAATGGTCTTCCAAAATAATTCTCAGAAGCCTAATACTATAGATTATAAAAGAAGCAGGCATTTTTTATAGGCTTTCTTGGGGAAAAGTGCATCCTACAAATGTATACACAGTGATTTATGGTAATCTTGATTTTACTATACAAAGGAAGCTTATATTATTATCATCAAGATAATTCTCTTTTAATGTAAAATTTTTTTCCTAAGAATGTAAATATAACACAAACTTTACCAAGACAAAACTAGAAATGTGTCCATAGGACACGGATGCCCCCACTTCGATTTTTTGTCACAGAAAATAAGCCATAATGATTATTCAGGATAATCTGAGGGCCCTAACTCCTAAATGATTAAAGCGATTTCCATGGCTATCGAACTTGATCAAGATATTATGGTCACAAACATGTGTTAAAAGTTTGGTGAGGATTGGACAAACAGTTTTCAAGAATTAGATCGGAAACAATCTTCGGGACGTATTTTTCAAGTCTTTTTTTGCAAATAAAGGGCCGTAACTCCTAAATGACAAAAGCGATTTCCATGGCTATCGAACTTGATCAAGATATTATGGTCACAATCATGTATGTAAAGTTTGGTGAGGATTGGACACATACTTTTCAAGAATTAGATTGGAAACATATATTTTTGAAGTATTTTTGGCAAAAAAGGGCCGTAACTCCTAAATGACTAAAGCGATTTCCATGATTATCGAACTTGATCAAGATATTATGGTCACAAACATGTGTTTAAAGTTTGGTGAGGATTGGACAAACGGTTTTCAAGAATTAGATCGGAAACAATCTTCGGGAATTTTTGGCAAAAAAGGGCCGTAACTCCTAAATGACTAAAGCGATTTCCATGACTATCGAACTTGATCAAGATATTATGGTCACAAACATGTGTTTAAAGTTTGGTGAGGATTGGACAAACGGTTTTCAAGAATTAGATCGGAAACAATCTTCGGGACGTACGTACGTACGTACGTACGTACGGACAAGGGCAACCCTATATGCCGCCACTTTGTGGGGGCATAAATAGTGAATTGGCAATAAATCCCTTCATAAGGAACTTAAGAGATGTTTTAAGATATTGGGGCCAAGTAGTAAGAAATCTCTTCAGGATTAATACAACAAAACAAACCCTTTTGAACTGATCTTTTTTGTTTTTCCATCTGTTTCCATGCAATGTTGAATGTCATACCAAGTTGTTATTTCTCTTCGACACTTGTGTTATGTACCTTATTCAATGTATTATAAAGTTTTTGATGCAAGAATAAGTCCTATTCTCTTATATGGGTCTGAGTTATGGGGTCTCAAGAATATACAATGTATTGAAACTGTTCATGTTAATGCGTGTAAGAGATTTCTAAATGTGTCATCGAATGCTTGTAACGATGCAGTTTTCCTATGTATATAATGTCTGCACGGCACTGTATGAAATATTGGATAAGAATTTTGAGTTTGAAGAATGATAGGTATGTTATGAAATGTTATGAAATGTTATGATATGCTTTTGTTCTATGATCATTTAGGCTTTGACTCATGGGTGTTGAATGTAAAGAATAATTTGTATGTAAATGGTTTTGGATATGTGTGGGAGCAACAGAGTGTGGGTAATAAAAGCCTTTTTTTGTATCAATATGTTCAAAGGCTTAAGGATCAGTATGTACAAAACTGGAGGGAAAAAGTTTTTTCAAATAGAAAATTGTTTCATTATACTAACTTTAAAAATAACTATGAAGTTGAAAAATATGTTTATGTTATAGATATTAAAAAAATTAGAAGCTGTTTTGCAAGATTTAGGAGTTCATGTCATAATCTCATGATAGAAAAGGGAAGGCATTATGGAATCGATAAAGAATATCGCTATTGTCTATATTGTGAATGTATTGTAGAAATTTTATTTCCTACTTGTTTGTCCATTGAATTCAAGTATACGCGTTAAGTACTTACCAAGTTTGTATTACGATTATCCAACCTTACAAACATTCTACAATCTGTTGTCATGTCAAAATGAATTGATTATAAAAAATACAGCTTTATTTGTATACCATGCTTTTAATTTGCGAAATGAATATTTTACAGATAATGGTATAAGCACCTGATAATATTTGTACACTATCTATAGTAAGTTTGAATTTGAATGACCAGTTATACCTGTTGGAATGATATTTGTATTTGTTGTACAAATGATTGGGCCAGAGGCCATATATCATAATAAATATCTATCTATCTACCTCATTGGGGAATCTATCAATAATATATTTCTTGGTGCACTGTTGAATTCAATATCTTATTTGGGAATATATCAGTGGTGCAATGTTAAATGCTATGCCTCATTGGGGAATCTATCAAAAATATATTTTTTGTTGCATGTAATACCTCATTTTGGAATTAATCAGTGGTGCAATGTGGAATGGCTTACCTTATTTGGGACTTTATCATTTCAATGGTGAGTGCTATACCTCTTTAAGGAATCTATCAGTTGTGTAATGTTGAATGCCATACCTCATTGGAGAATCTATCAGTTGTGTAATGTTGAATGCAATACCCCATTGGAGAATCTATCAGTTGTGTAATGTTGAATGCCATACCCCATTGGAGGATCTATCAGTTGTGTAATGTTGAATGCCATACCTCATTGGAGAATCTATCAGTTGTGTAATGTTGAATGCTATACCTCATTAAGGAATCTATCAGTTGTGTAATGTTGAATGCCATACCTCATTGGAGAATCTATCAGTTGTGTAATGTTGAATGCTATACCTCTTTAAGGAATCTATCAGTTGTGTAATGTTGAATGCCATACCCCATTGGAGAATCTATCAGTTGTGTAATGTTCAATGCCATACCCCATTGGAAAATCTATCAGTTGTGTAATGTTGAATGTAATACCCATTGGAGAATCTATCAGTTGTGTAATATTGAATGACATACCCCATTGGAGAATCTATCAGTTGTGTAATGTTAAATGCCATACCCCATTGGAGAATCTATCAGTTGTGTAATGTTAAATGCCATACCCCATTGCAGTATCTATCAGTTGTGTAATCCCGAATGCAATACCCCATTGGAGAATCTATCAGTTGTGTAATGTTAAATGCCATACCCCATTGGAAAATCTATCAGTTGTGTAATGTCGAATGCAATACCCCATTGGAGAATCTATCAGTTGTGTAATGTTAAATGCCAAACCCCTTTGGAGGATCTATCAGTTGTGTAATGTTGAATGACATACCCCATTGGAAAATCTATCAGTTGTGTAATGTCAAATGCAATACCCCATTGGAGAATCTATCAGTTGTGTAATGTTGAATGTAATACCCCATTGGAGAATCTATCAGTTGTGTAATGTTGATTGGCATACCCCACTGGAGAATCTATCAGTTGTGTAATGTTGAATGCAATACCCCATTGGAGAATCTATCAGTTGTGTAATGTTAAATGCCAACCCCCTTTGGAGAATCTATCAGTTGTGTAATGTTGAATGGCATACCCCATTGGAGGATCTATCAGTTGTGTAATGTTGAATGGCATACCCCATTGGAGAATCTATCAGTTGAGTAATGTTGAATGGCATACTCCATTGGAGAATCTATCAGCTGTGTAATGTTGAATGGCATACTCCATTGGAGAATCTATCTGTTGTGTAATGTTAAATGCCATACCACATTGGAAGATCTATCAGTTGAGTAATGATAAATGCCATACCTCACTGGAGAATCGATCAGTTGTGTAATGTTGAATGACATACCCCATTGGAGAATCTATCAGTTGTGCAATGTTGAATGGCATACCCCTTTGGAAGATCTATCAGTTGTGTAATGTTGAATGCCATTCCCCATTGGAGAATCTATCAGTTGTGTAATGTTGAATGCCATACCCCTTTGGAGGATCTATCAGTTGTGTAATGTTGAATGCCATACCCCATTGGAGAGTGTATCAGTTGTGTAATGTTGAATGACATACCCCATTGGATAATCTATCAGTTGTGTAATGTAGAATGGCATACCCCATTGGAGGATCTATCAGTTGTGTAATGTTGAATGGCATATCACATTGGAGAATATATCAGTTCTGCAATGTTAAATGCCATACCCCTTTGGAGGATCTATCAGTTGTGTAATGTTGAATGCAATACCCCTTTGGAGAATCTATCAGTTGTGTAATGTTGAATGCCATTCCCCATTGGAGAATCTATCAGTTGTGTAATGTTGAATGACATACCCCTCTGGAGGATCTATCAGTTGTGTAATGTTGAATGCCATACCCCATTGGAGAATCTATCAGTTGTGTAATATTGAATGACATACCCCTTTAAAAGATCTATCAGTTGAGTAATGTTAAATGCCAAACCCCATTGGAGAAACTATTAGTTGTGTTATGTTGAATGCAATACCTATTGGAGAATCTATCAGTTGTGTAATGTTGAATGCCATACCACTTTGGAAGATCTATCAGTTGTGTAATGTTAAATGGCATACCCCATTGGAGAATCTATCAGTTGTGTAATGTTGAATGACATACCCCATTGGAAGATCTATCAGTTGAGTAATGTTAAATGCCATACCCCACTGGAGAATCTATCAGTTGTGTTAATTTGAATGCCATACCCCATTGGAGAATCTATCAGTTGTGTAATGTTGAATGACATACCCCATTGGAGAATCTATCAGTTGTGTAATGTTGAATGCAATACCCCATTGGAGAATCTATCAGTTGTGTAATGTTGAATGACATACCCCATTGGATAATCTATCAGTTGTGTAATGTTGAATGCCATACCCCATTGGAAAATCTATCAGTTGTGTAATGTTGAATGGCATACCCCATTGGAGAATCTATCAGTTGTGTAATGTTGAATGACATGCCCCTTTGGAAGATCTATCAGTTAAGTAATGTTAAATGCCAAACCCCATTGGAGAAACTATTAGTTGTGTTATGTTGAATGCAATACCTATTGGAGAATCTATCAGTTGTGTAATGTTGAATGACATACCCCTTTGGAAGATCTATCAGTTGTGTAATGTTAAATGGCATACCCCATTGGAGAATCTTTCAGTTGTGTAATGTTGAATGACATACCCCATTGGAAGATCTATCAGTTGAGTAATGTTAAATGCCATACCCCACTGGAGAATCTATCAGTTGTGTAATGTTGAATGCCATACCCCATTGGAGAATCTATCAGTTGTGTAATGTTGAATGACATACCCCATTGGAGAATCTATCAGTTGTGTAATGTTGAATGGCATACCCCATTGGAGAATCTATCAGTTGTGTAATGTTGAATGACATACCCCATTGGAGAATCTATCAGTTGTGTAATGTTGAATGGCATACCCCATTGAAGAATCTATCAGTTGTGTAATGTTGAATGACATACCCCATTGGAGAATCTATCAGTTGTGTAATGTTGAATGACATACCCCATTGGAGAATCTATCAGTTGTGTAATGTTGAATGGCATACCCCATTGGAGAATCTATCAGTTGTGTAATGTTGAATGGCATACCCCATTGGAGAATCTATCAGTTGTGTAATGTTGAATGACATACCCCTTTGGAAGATCTATCAGTTGAGTAATGTTAAATGCCAAACCCCATTGGAGAAACTATTAGTTGTGTTATGTTGAATGCAATACCTATTGGAGAATCTATCAGTTGTGTAATGTTGAATGACATACCCCTTTGGAAGATCTATCAGTTGTGTAATGTTGAATGACATACCCCATTGGAGAATCTATCAGTTGTGTAATGTTGAATGCAATACCCCATTGGAGAATCTATCAGTTGTGTAATGTTGAATGACATACCCCATTGGAGAATCTATCAGTTGTGTAATGTTGAATGCCATACCCCATTGGAAAATCTATCAGTTGTGTAATGTTGAATGGCATACCCCATTGGAGAATCTATCAGTTGTGTAATGTTGAATGACATACCCCTTTGGAAGATCTATCAGTTGAGTAATGTTAAATGCCAAACCCCATTGGAGAAACTATCAGTTGTGTAATGTTGAATGCCATACCCCATTGGAGAATCAATCAGTTGTGTAATGTTGAATGACATACACCATTGGAGAATCTATCAGTTGTGTAATGTTGAATGGCATACCCCATTGGAGAATCTATCAGTTGTGTAACGTTGAATGACATACCCCATTGGAGAATCTATCAGTTGTGTAATGTTGAATGCCATACCCCATTGGAGAATCTATCAGTTGTGTAATGTTGAATGACATACCCAATTGGAGAATATATCAGTTGTGTAATGTTGAATGACATACCCCATTGGAGAATCTATCAGTTGTGTAATGTTGAATGGCATACCCCTTTGGAGAATCTATCAGTTGTGTAATGTTGAATGCCATTCCCCATTGGAGAATCTATCAGTTGTGTAATGTTGAATGACATACCCCTCTGGAGGATCTATCAGTTGTGTAATGTTGAATGCCATACCCCATTGGAGAATCTATCAGTTGTGTAATATTGAATGACATACCCCTTTAAAAGATCTATCAGTTGAGTAATGTTAAATGCCAAACCCCATTGGAGAAACTATTAGTTGTGTTATGTTGAATGCAATACCTATTGGAGAATCTATCAGTTGTGTAATGTTGAATGACATACCCCATTGGAAGATCTATCAGTTGAGTAATGTTAAATGCCATACTCCACTGGAGAATCTATCAGTTGTGTTAATTTGAATGCCATACCCCATTGGAGAATCTATCAGTTGTGTAATGTTGAATGACATACCCCATTGGAGAATCTATCAGTTGTGTAATGTTGAATGCAATACCCCATTGGAGAATCTATCAGTTGTGTAATGTTGAATGACATACCCCATTGGATAATCTATCAGTTGTGTAATGTTGAATGCCATACCCCATTGGAAAATCTATCAGTTGTGTAATGTTGAATGGCATACCCCATTGGAGAATCTATCAGTTGTGTAATGTTGAATGACATGCCCCTTTGGAAGATCTATCAGTTGAGTAATGTTAAATGCCAAACCCCATTGGAGAAACTATTAGTTGTGTTATGTTGAATGCAATACCTATTGGAGAATCTATCAGTTGTGTAATGTTGAATGACATAGCCCTTTGGAAGATCTATCAGTTGTGTAATGTTAAATGGCATACCCCATTGGAGAATCTTTCAGTTGTGTAATGTTGAATGACATACCCCATTGGAAGATCTATCAGTTGAGTAATGTTAAATGCCATACCCCACTGGAGAATCTATCAGTTGTGTAATGTTGAATGTCATACCCCATTGGAGAATCTATCAGTTGTGTAATGTCGAATGCAATACCCCATTGAAAAATCTATCAGTTGTGTAATGTTGAATGGCATACCCCATTGGAGAATCTATCAGTTGTGTAATGTCGAACAAATGCAATACCCCATTGGAGAATCTATCAGTTGTGTAATGTTGAATGGCATACCCCATTGGAAGATCTATCAGTTGTGTAATGTTGAAAGCATAGTCCATTGGAGAATATATCAGTTGTGTAACGTTGAATGGCATACCCCATTTGAGGAACTATCAGTTGTGTAATGTTGAATGTCATTCCCCATTGGAGAATCTATCAGCTGTGTAATGTTGAATGGCATACACCATTGAGGAATATATCAGTTGTGTAATGTTGCATGCCATACCCCATTGGAGAATCTATCAGTTGTGTAATATTGATTGGCATACCCCATTGGAGAATCTATCAGTTGTGTAATGTTGAATGGCATACCCCATTGGAAGATCTATCAGTTGTGTAGTGTTGAATGGCATACCCCATTGGAAAATCTATCAGTTGAATAATGTTAAATGCCATTCCCCACTGGAGAATCTATCAGTTGTGTAATGTTGATTGGCACACCCCATTGGAGAATCTATCAGTTGTGTAATGTTAAATGCCATACCCCATTGGAGGATCTATCAGTTGTGTAATGTTGAATGGCATACCCCATTGGAGAATCTATCAGTTGTGTAATGTTGAATGCCATACCCCATTGGAGGATCTATCAGTTGTGTAATGTTAAATGCCATACCCCATTTGAGGATCTATCAGTTGTGTTATGTTGAATGCCATACCCCATTGGAGAATCTATCAGTTGTGTAATGTTGATTGGCATACCCCATTGGAGAATCTATCAGTTGTGTAATGTTGAATAGCATACCCCATTGGAGAATCTATAATCAGTGGTGCAATGTTAAATATAATACCTTGTTGCAGAATTTATCAGTGGAATAATGTTGAATGTAATATCTCACTGGAAAATGTACCATTGGTACAGTTTCTAATGTAATACCTCATTCATTGGGAATCTGTTTTGTGTTGTAATTGGAATATTATACTCTCTTGGGAAAACCATTCAGTGGTGCACTATTAATTGCTATTCTTTATTGGGTAACCATTCATGGTGCATAGTTGAATATTTGGTAACCCATCAGTGATATAAGTGATGTATCCCAAAAGGAAATTGTGTCAGTTGGGACATAAAAAAATGACAATTCATAAATGTTTGGATGTCAACTAAAATAAACAATAAATATTGATGAATATCACATAGCAACCATTTTAGACATTTTAGAATATATGAATAAATTTATTTTCCAGATGTGGAGGTTTAGCTCTCAGATAAAGTATATCTTGCAAAACCACTCTAATCTACTGAATTATAATAAGAAACGTATGACTCTGTAAATGTAGAAATCATAATGACTTTTTATGCAAATAATGATGTCAAAGACATGAAGCAGTTAATACTTTTATACAAAAATTATTTTTAATAGTCAATGAAAAAATATTTCATTTACTATAGCAGCATTTAAACTTGTTATATTTTTAAATATTTAGCCATGGATACTATGCAAGTTATGCACATAAATGCACAAATGCTGAAGCTGTATTTTTTTTAAATTCAACTGTGTTCTAAAATGAGAGGGCATCACCTTGATGACAAGTTTCTTGTCTGTTCAGATTAGTGCTCACAATTACTAAAATAAGTTAATAATAACAGAATAATATCTAATCAAATTTAAATAAATGTCATATTTTTTGTGTCAAAATATATCATCATATTAGAACAATTATGTTGTAACTTGTAATCATGGAAGCCCCTCTCCTTTAATTATATTGCAAATAGTTGCCACCAAACAAGGCATAAAGTCTCATGCTTAGTAAATATACATTCTGATTTTCAAAATGCAGTGAAATAAACATGCCCAATACATTTTGATGCAGGCTTCGTGGACTGTATTCATAGTAAGTTTTTTTTATAAATAGAAAGGTGAAAAAAGTAAGAAAATAATAATTATCTACGTGATAAATGCAATCTAATCCAAGTCTGACAAAACTTTGGGGAAGCATCTAAAAATGATAACTGTGATTAATTGATGTAAATAAAACATGAGATTTTGTGAGAAACATTCACATCTAGAAATGTATGTCAATAAAATAGTACAATCTACAGCTATATAAAGATTCAATTGTAAAATGGTAAATATTTGCAACACATACACTCAATCTTTAGACATTTTTTTTTTAATTTATATCAATACAGACTCCACTTATAATGTGCATCTTTATTTTAATTCATAACAGAATTCATGGTTGTAAAATATATTCATATATTCGAAATATTGTTATAGATATCTTTAGAAATACACATCACAGTGTACAATTAATAATATCAATTACATAACTTATCTTGATTTTTTACAAAATTGTTTCAGTACATGGAGATACAATAATTTGCAATTCTGTAAATTAGAATAGTTAATTACCACTTACATAATTTAAAATTAAAAAAGGACCACACCTCAGACCATTGTTTATATATACATTGTTTATACATTATGTTTACCTTGAAACAAAAGTTCCACCATACTTTATAAAATCCGAGAATAGTTTTAAATATCCACTTTCCAATATTGTGCAACTCCATCCTCAGCGAGTTCAGCTTTCAAGACCAAATACAGTCCAACCAGGCGCCATCGCCCGGCAACTTCCATACATAGTGGCAGTGCCGGCAATGTCGTCCTAGCAATTTGATTAGGGCTGTGTCATAGGCAGATGCAAAGTCAGGAAAAAGAAATATTTGTAGCTCATGATAATTACTCCTTTGTGCCGTGGGGACAACAAAATTGGTAGAGACAGCACCTTGAGGGATGGAGCCGGTGGAATATATGGACCAATTACCATATAAACATTAGGTTTAGACCAAAATTTGCCTGACTCAGAAATTACAAGTTCTCACATCATATTATCTTTGTAAAATTCCGTTCAAAGTGATAATACTTAGCCATTTGAATGATATTGGGTTTTTTTTTAAATGTGAACATATTTGGCTGTGCCTTCATATATCATTCCCAGTGTGGTAACACCGTTGAAGTGTATCATAATGACCTTTGATGCCTAGTCACTGAAATTTAAATTGTCAAGTATTGAAGTTGAAAGTCATAGCTGTAGACTTTTGATGAACCATTAACAAAATTGGACTGAACTATTTATATAGTTGTTGGACTGACGAAGTATCAGAGAGCAAGGCCTACAGGCAGCCATTGCAGTAGTTGGACTGACGAAGTATCAGAGAGCAAGGCCTACAGGCAGCCATTGCAGTAGTTGGACTGACGAAGTATCAGAGAGCAAGGCCTACAGGCAGCCATTGCAGTAGTTGGGCTGGCAGAGTATAAGAGAGCAAGGCCTACAGGGAGCCATTGCAGTAGTTGGACTGACAAAGTATAAGAAAGCAAGGCCTACAGGCAGCCATTGCAGTAATTGGGCCGGCAAAGTATTAGAGAGCAAGGCCTACAGGGAGCCATTGCAGTAGTTGGACTGGCAAAGTATAAGAAAGCAAGGCCTACAGGCAGCCATTGCAGTAATTGGGCCGGCAAAGTATTAGAGAGCAAGGCCTACAGGGAGCCATTGCAGTAGTTGGACTGGCAAAGTATAAGAAAGCAAGGCCTACAGAGCAAGGCCTACTGGGAGCCATTGAAGTAGTTGGACTGACAAAGTATAAGAAAGCAAGGCCTACAGGGAGCCATTGGAGTAGTTGGACTGCCAAAGTATAAGAAAGCAAGGCCTACAGGGAGCCATTGCAGTAGTTGGACTGGCAAAGTATAAGAAAGCAAGGCCTACAGGAAGCCATTGCAGTAGTTGGACTGGCAAAGTATAAGAAAGCAAGGCCTACAGGGAGCCATTGCAGTAGTTGGACTGGCAAAGTATAAGAAAGCAAGGCCTACAGGAAGCCATTGGAGTAGTTGGACTGCCAAAGTATTAGAGAGCGAGGCCTACAGGAAGCCATTGGAGTAGTTGGACTGCCAAAGTATTAGAGAGCGAGGCCTACAGACAGCCATTGGAGTAGTTGGACTGACAAAGTATTAGAGAGCAAGGCCTACAGACAGCCATTGGAGTAGTTGGACCGGCAAAGTATTAGAGAGCAAGGCCTACAGGGAGCCATTGGAGTAGTTGGACTGACAAAGTATAAGAGAGGAAGGCCTACAGGGAGCCATTGCAGTAGTTGGACCGGCAAAATATAAGTGAGCAAGGCCTACAGGGAGCCATTGGAGTAGTTGGACTGACAAAGTATAAGAGAGGAAGGCCTACAGGGAGCCATTGCAGTAGTTGGACTGACAAAGTATAAGAGAGCAAGGCCTACAGACAGCCATTGGAGTAGTTGGACCGGCAAAGTATTAGAGAGCAAGGCCTATAGGGAGCCATTGCAGTAGTTGGACCGGCAAAATATAAGTGAGCAAGGCCTACAGGGAGACATTGCAGTAGTTGGGCCGGCAAAGTATAAGAGAGCAAGGCCTACAGGGAGCCATTGGAGTAGTTGGACTGACAAAGTATAAGAGAGGAAGGCCTACAGAGCAAGGCCTACTGGGAGCCATTGAAGTAGTTGGACTGACAAAGTATAAGAGAGCAAGGCCTACAGGGAGCCATTGCAGTAGTTGGACTGACAAAGTATAAGAGAGGAAGGCCTACAGAGCAAGGCCTACTGGGAGCCATTGAAGTAGTTGGACTGACAAAGTATAAGAGAGCAAGGCCTACAGGGAGCCATTGCAGTAGTTGGACCGGCAAAGTATTAGAGAGTAAGGCCTACAGGGAGCCATTGGAGTAGTTGGACCGGCAAAGTATTAGAGAGTAAGGCCTACAGGGAGCCATTGGAGTAGTTGGGCCGGCAAAGTATTAGAGAGCGAGGCCTACAGACAGCCATTGGAGTAGTTGGGCCGGCAAAGTATTAGAGAGTAAGGCCTACAGGGAGCCATTGGAGTAGTTGGACTGACAAAGTATAAGAGAGCAAGGCCTACAGGGAGCCATTGCAGTAGTTGGACCGGCAAAGTATTAGAGAGCGAGGCCTACAGACAGCCATTGGAGTAGTTGGGCCGGCAAAGTATTAGAGAGTAAGGCCTACAGGGAGCCATTGGAGTAGTTGGACTGACAAAGTATAAGAGAGCAAGGCCTACAGGGAGCCATTGCAGTAGTTGGACCGGCAAAGTATAAGAGAGCAAGGCCTACAGGGAGCCATTGGAGTAGTTGGACCGGCAAAGTATTAGAGAGCAAGGCCTATAGGGAGCCATTGCAGTAGTTGGACCGGCAAAGTATTAGAGAGCAAGGCCTACAGGGAGCCATTGGAGTAGTTGGACCGGCAAAGTATTAGAGAGCAAGGCCTACAGGGAGCCATTGCAGTAGTTGGACCGGCAAAGTATAAGAGAGCAAGGCCTACAGGGAGCCATTGCAGTAGTTGGACCGGCAAAGTATTAGAGAGCAAGGCCTACAGGGAGCCATTGGAGTAGTTGGACCGGCAAAGTATAAGAGAGCAAGGCCTACAGGGAGCCATTGGAGTAGTTGGACCGGCAAAGTATTAGAGAGTACGGCCTACAGGGAGCCATTGCAGTAGTTGGACCGGCAAAGTATTAGAGAGTACGGCCTACTGGGAGCCATTGCAGTAGTTGGACCGGCAAAGTATTAGAGAGTACGGCCTACTGGGAGCCATTGGAGTAGTTGGACCGGCAAAGTATTAGAGAGCGAGGCCTACAGACAGCCATTGGAGTAGTTGGACCGGCAAAGTATTAGAGAGCAAGGCCTACAGGGAGCCATTGGAGTAGTTGGACCGGCAAAGTATTAGAGAGTAAGGCCTACAGGGAGCCATTGGAGTAGTTGGACCGGCAAAGTATTAGAGAGCAAGGCCTACAGGGAGCCATTGGAGTAGTTGGACCGGCAAAGTATTAGAGAGTACGGCCTACAGGGAGCCATTGGAGTAGTTGGACCGGCAAAGTATTAGAGAGCAAGGCCTACAGGGAGCCATTGGAGTAGTTGGACCGGCAAAGTATAAGAGAGCAAGGCCTACAGGGAGCCATTGCAGTAGTTGGACCGGCAAAGTATAAGAGAGCAAGGCCTACAGGGAGCCATTGGAGTAGTTGGACCGGCAAAGTATTAGAGAGTACGGCCTACTGGGAGCCATTGAAGTAGTTTGACTGACAAAGTATAAGAGAGCAAGGCCTACAGGGAGCCATTGCAGTAGTTGGACCGGCAAAGTATTAGAGAGTAAGGCCTACAGGGAGCCATTGCAGTAGTTGGGCTGGCAAAGTATTAGAGAGCAAGGCCTACAGGGAGCCATTGCAGTAGTTGGACCTGCAAAGTATTAGAGAATAAGACCTACAGGCAGCCATTGCAGTAGTTGGATTGGCAAAGTATAAGTGAGCAAGGCCTACAGGGAGACATTGCAGTAGTTGGACTGGCAAAATATAAGTGAGCAAGGCCTACAGGGAGACATTGCAGTAGTTGGGCTGGCAAAGTATAAGAGAGCAAGGCCTACAGGGAGCCATTGCAGTAGTTGGATTGGCAAAGTATAAGAAAGCAAGGCCTATAGGGAGCCATTGCAGTAGTTGGACCGGCAAAATATAAGTGAGCAAGGCCTACAGGGAGACATTGCAGTAGTTGGGCTGGCAAAGTATAAGAGAGCAAGGCCTACAGGGAGCCATTGCAGAAGTTGGACTGACAAAGTATAAGAGAGCAAGGCCTACTGGGAGACATTGCAGTAGTTGGATTGGCAAAGTATAAGAAAGCAAGGCCTACAGGGAGACATTGCAGTAGTTGGACTGGCAAAGTATAAGAGAGCAAGGCCTACAGGGAGCCATTGCAGTAGTTGGACTGACAAAGTATAAGAGAGCAAGGCCTACAGGGAGCCATTGCAGTAGTTGGACCGGCAAAGTATTAGAGAGCAAGGCCTACTGGGAGCCATTGCAGTAGTTGGGCTGGCAAAGTATTAGAGAGCAAGGCCTACAGGGAGCCATTGCAGTAGTTGGACCGGCAAAGTATTAGAGAGCAAGGCCTACAGGGAGCCATTGGAGTAGTTGGACCGGCAAAGTATTAGAGAGTAAGGCCTACAGGGAGCCATTGGAGTAGTTGGACAGGCAAAGTATTAAGAGAGCAAGGCCTACAGGGAGCCATTGGAGTAGTTGGACTGACAAAGTATAAGAGAGCAAGGCCTACAGGGAGCCATTGGAGTAGTTGGACTGACAAAGTATTAGAGAGCAAGGCCTACAGGGAGCCATTGGAGTAGTTGGACTGACAAAGTATAAGAGAGCAAGGCCTACAGGGAGCCATTGGAGTAGTTGGACTGACAAAGTATAAGAAAGCAAGGCCTACAGGGAGCCATTGGAGTAGTTGGACTGACAAAGTATTAGAGAGCAAGGCCTACAGGGAGCCATTGGAGTAGTTGGACTGACAAAGTATTAGAGAGCAAGGCCTACAGGGAGCCATTGGAGTAGTTGGACTGACAAAGTATAAGAGAGCAAGGCCTACAGGGAGCCATTGGAGTAGTTGGACTGACAAAGTATTAGAGAGCAAGGCCTACAGGGAGCCATTGGAGTAGTTGGACTGACAAAGTATAAGATAGCAAGGCCTACAGGGAGCCATTGGAGTAGTTGGACTGACAAAGTATAAGAGAGCAAGGCCTACAGGGAGCCATTGGAGTAGTTGGACTGACAAAGTATTAGAGAGCAAGGCCTACAGGGAGCCATTGGAGTAGTTGGACTGACAAAGTATTAGAGAGTAAGGCCTACAGACAGCCATTGGAGTAGTTGGACCGGCAAAATATAAGTGAGCAAGGCCTACAGGGAGCCATTGGAGTAGTTGGACGGGCAAAGTATTAGAGAGCAAGGCCTACAGGGAGCCATTGGAGTAGTTGGACTGACAAAGTATAAGAGAGCAAGGCCTACAGGGAGCCATTGGAGTAGTTGGACTGACAAAGTATAAGAGAGCAAGGCCTACAGGGAGCCATTGGAGTAGTTGGACTGACAAAGTATAAGAGAGCAAGGCCTACAGGGAGCCATTGGAGTAGTTGGACTGACAAAGTATTAGAGAGTACGGCCTACAGGGAGCCATTGGAGTAGTTGGACCGGCAAAGTATTAGAGAGTACGGCCTACAGGGAGCCATTGCAGTAGTTGGACCGGCAAAGTATAAGAGAGCAAGGCCTACAGGGAGCCATTGCAGTAGTTGGACCGGCAAAGTATAAGAAAGCAAGGCCTACAGGCAGCCAACGCAGTTGTTGGACTGGTACAGTATTACAGAACAAGGCTTACAGGCAGCCAATGACGTAGAGAGGATGGCCCATGAGAAGCTTATGCAGAAGTTAGACTGGTAAATAATTAGACGGAATGATATACTAGAAGCCATTGCAGTAGTTTGATTGGGAAGGTATTAGAAAGGAAGGCCTACAGGGAGCAATTGCAGCATTATTAGGATGTTGTAAGACACATAATCTTTGCCAAGTATGAAATTGAGATCTGCAGGAAAATATTGATGCACTCAATCTTAGACCGATGCACATGGGTAGCTTGCATTTTAGTAAGAACATTTGAGCTCACTCTAATACTAACAAGGAATTGGATAGTGTATTCCATACCATGCATGGATTTTCAAACTTGAGCTCTAAATTTAAGAAATGACAATATTAATTATCAATCTTAGCAAATTTACACGAATTTACTTAGAGCTTTGAATTATTTTTTTTCCATAAATTTAAAGATGTGTTTTAAAACATGCCAGTTTGACTATCAATTTAACATCTTCAAATTATCTGTTTTTTGGAGAGAAAAAAAATCCCAAATCCCATGCATTCCCAAAACTTGAACATCATGCAGGTTAGGGGGTGGGTTATATCATAATATTGTAGAGCTTCATGATATCATTTCAGCAGGTCTTCCACACCACCAGCCTGGGGGTAAGCATTGTCAACCATATATGAACTTACATCTGAACTTACCCCTGGAATTTTGGGAAACATCAAAAATGCAGCCTACGAAAAGAGGAGAAACCAAAGATTTAGATTTGATGCGTCATCAAAAACATACGATGCGATTGTGGTTTTGTATGAATTATGAAAGATTATTATGATGGGTCCAAATTTTGGAAATTGGAAAATGACAGAACAATGACAGACACTTTAATTAGAAGATCAGGCTCTGTTTTCTCTCTGTTACCATCTTACGACTGATCTTGATGTAAGGAGTAGAATCTGGATAGGGATAATGACAATTCTGAATACCGGTCAATCACTTATTTCAGGAAAATTCAAATATTCATAAAAAAATATCTTCCACAGAAGTTAAGCTTCGTTCTGATGGACAACAAGAGCGCCACAAACAAATAAATGCAAACGCTAATGTCTGTTTTGTTTACTTTCAGTCAAAAAGACAGCTTAACTCAGTTTAATATTACCCATACGAAAAGGCTGAGTTACAGGCTTCCATTGATATGCTAGTATTATCTCAGGAACATTTGTACCAAATTTCAATTAAATATGGTATTTCAGTTATGTTTTCATTTATGGCAAAGAATTCCACAACAAAGCCAAGGACTTACACAAAGGCTATCAAAATGCCTCTTTTTTAAAAATAAATAAATAGACAAGATAGAAGCTAACAGCCCTAATGCATAATCGATTCCATTTCTTTCAATAAATGTTTCAGTATTATAAATTTTATACTGTATCTCAGATTTATTACATCTACATCAAACAGCATTTCTTAATGTTTTCAATAGATATTAACAAGATGAAACTAACAATTGCTGCCGGGCATCAGCCATGTATTTGCATGTATTTATGATTTCCCGGTGAAATAAGATATTCCTGCACATGTCAGCATGTTGATCAAATTTCGTTTGGTAATATTTGTTTTAGATTATTTCCTATTCAAGCCTGCAATAATGGTCACAAATGCACTTTTGCATGATGATTCAAAGTCTGGTGAGTTGTCTTGCAACATAATTGACTGCATGTTCTATAATGCCCAGATGGAAGAAAACTTATATTTATATAAAAAACATGAAAAGTTATCAATTTATATGAAATTTAAGTGTTTTATAGAAGATCCTCTAAATTGTGTCTGCATGAGTGGCAATATACTGCCTTTAAAGTGTTATAATTATTAAAAGAAACTTGGACAGTGCTCAGCAATGGCTGAAAGGAAAAATAATGTTTGTATAAAATCATTCTAAAAGATTTATAAAAGAAACATGAAACTCTTGTTTTTCTTCAAGACAAAAAAGATTGAAGAAGCGTGTGGCAGTGCAATATGCCTGCACTAATATGGTTGTTTTCCACTTGACACCGCTTTTAACAAATGTTTTAAGCTGAGCCTGCATCTTAGTTTAAACTTGTTTTATTTCATGATTGTGAAGAGAGTAATGTTAAGTTATGCTTAGAGTCTGGGTGTGGTGTTGTGTTGTAGGGGAATCAGGTGTAACCCATGTCCATCTTCGTGACCACAAACCAAACTGAACAGGCCAGGGATCGAACACCTAAACACCTGCCTGGCCAGGAAGCAAGTGTAACAATTGCACTTACTAGACAACCCTTAAGCATGGGACATGATAAATATGTCTGTATGCAAACTATCATGTGTATTAAGTTCCATGTTATTGCTGAGTAATGACTATCATTCAGGTTTCTCATGATGGTGCCAATACTTGGCAACAACGACACCAATGCCATGACAAAACGTTCCTTGATTTTTAAAAACAATCAGTCAATCAGTTAAGTTTTATCTGAACTAAAAAAAAAATAAAATACACTTTGTGCAAATATTAAATTGAGTTTCATGTTTCCGAAATGCTGATTATATTCCAAGCAAAGTGTGTGTAAATTTATAATAATAAAAGTGAACTTTTTCTGAAAAATAAATTGTGTCATTAATTAATGTTAGTTTAATCAGCCAAACAGCTGGGGCATGGTTCAGGTTAGTTTAAATAGTTACCCTATGTTTCACATAAATCTAGTCAAATAGTCACATTCAAAATGGTTGACAACACTTCCAGGTGGAAACATGCTGATTTTTGCCATTTCCTGTTTTCACATTGTTAAAAAGGCCAAAATGGGGCAAAGCATTAACCGCCAGGTTGACTTAGTCTTTTTTCACATTGACAAAGATCTGTCAAGACATAAAAAAGTAAAATAGCAGAAATCAGCCACCATATATGATTTATCAAATATAGATTCACCTACCCCAACCGTTCAAGACTAATTTAACTACACTGAAGCTAAATGATAAAAATAAACATTACTGGAACAATAATAAAATACACAAGATATCAACAATAGAAAGTGGATGTTTGTATTAGTAAAATTCCTAGATGATCTTACCAGCTTTTCTATTTCTTCTTTCACCGATCTCTCCTGCAAGAAAATCCTATATATTAAGTATTTCAAAAATTCAAAAATAGAATCCATTACAAGTTCCATAGAACCAAAGCTTTCATTATAATTTCCTTCAGCCATAATTGATCATAATCACAAAACAGTTCTATTTTCAATACTTGTCCGTTCTGCATATCTCCGTTGCAAGTTTGATACTGCCAATAGGTGTTCGTCACACATCTTTATATTCGCAGAAAAGTACAATTCTTGATTTTCTTCCAATGAAAGCCTTGATAAGGTATACATATAAATTAATATAGTGCATCCAATTCCGAATAAGGAACTTACATTATCACTGTTTATACCAAACTTCGCCAGACTAATACGTTTTTTATTTTTTACCATAGAATACCATTTACGACATAAAGGGTCGGCTGGATTAATGAAAACTGCTAACAAGTACATATTAGCTGCGTCCGAGTACATATTAGGTGCATTTCTCTATAAATGACAACATGGCTTCTTAATTTACTTGGAAAAAATAATTACACTGTCGAATAAGAGCTTAAATAACGAAAACAATCAGACATTGGAATGACATAAATGAGGCTGTAACCCTTCCTGTTTTGGTGGGCCAAGCTCAGGCATCAATTAACTAACTGTTTGTATGCAGTTACCCTACCCACAATTTTTGGGAGGGTAGGAAGAAAGTGTTTTTTTCTCGTAGTATGCACCAAACTTTGTTGATTTTTTTGTGATTTGCTTACAGTATATTAACCTTTAACATCTATTATAAATGTTTGTCTGGAAGAAAGGCAGAAACCAAGAAATATTCTGATGAAATGAGCTTCCTCCGGTATGCTTTATGTACTGCATGTCCATTTACATGACCAAACTTATCTTTATACAAGAACCTGAAGTACATCATTATTTTTTTTTTAATTGAATCACCAACATATTTTATGTTGACAACAATTTCATAAACTTTGATTTTACATACTTTTAGGAACAAACAAACTCCAAACACCAACTGGCAGGTACATATATAAATATATATACTATTGGTCCATAATTTAGTAAACCATAGTCTAAAATAATTCATTTTGCATTAGCATAACTAAATCTTTTGGCAAAATAAAGAATGTTTTGAGAGTTTTTTAAATCATTATTAACACTAGAGCTCTAATTTACATTTGGATGATGTTTTATCATTGAAACACGCTTATGTTTAACATTTTAAATAAATGATGTTGGACCCTGTAAAACATTAATGAGTCCCTTCTCAGTTTCATTGCTCTATATTTAAGTAAGTAACTTTCAGATTGTTTTTTTTTAAAGAATCTTACCCTTTTACCCAGCAATATCTTCAGAACCATAATTTTATTCCATAGAAAACTGATTTCATTGTTATGTTTGCTTTTCATTTTTCAAACATTGTTTTTACTTAATTGACATAATGCTTTACAATATTCCAGCCTCACTATCAATGATTGTCCAAAATCAATGTATTATCAATTTTATAGGTTTTTTGCTTTTAAAGAAGCATTCCCTGGATTTTTGTCTTCTTGTGTGGAGAATTTCCCACAAAGCGTCAAGAAAGTGGATACCATGCTATCGAAGTTATCAAGTCACATTTTCTGTGGTATAATTGGGTAATTATATTGCATCTTTCCAATAATCCAAATTCCTCTGCAAATATCAACATCTCATAATAATGTGCCTTTCTATTCAATGTGCACTTTGATAGAATATCTTTTGTGCAATGTTTATACAAGCAAGTTCCAGGAAAGAAATGCTGGTCATTATTTACTGTTTTATGAATTTGTTAATTATGCTGCATGGGTCGGTATTCATAACACATATTAAGTCACTTTTCTAACTTAAGTCACTTTCCTAATTTAAGTATCTCACTTAAGTCATATGATATACTCAATAAATTCTGAAATACTTTATTTTCACTGACTTTTTAACAAGAGGGCCATAATGGTCCTAAATTGCTCACCTGAGTGAAAGTTTTAAAACTTTGTAACACTTTGTTACACACCAAATATCTTAGCTCTTGACCTTCCAGTTCCAAACAGTTTTTCCTTTTATGTCTCTGTGTAACAGAGGTGACCCTCAGGGTGGGGCCAATTTTGAACCCAAGGGTATAATTTGAACAGTTGTATCATTTGTTAGAGGACCATTAGACAATGCTACACCTCAAATATCTAAGCTTGACATTTGTTTTCAAAACTGTACACATTTCACTGCTGAAGCTTATGAAAATAAGAAAGTAGGTCAAAAGTCACCTGTCAATATCAGTAATGGTATTTGTTTTCAGAAATGCTTTTACCCCAGGGGCATAATTTGACCAAACTTGATAGTGGACCATCATAATTTTAAGATGCTACATACCAAATATCAAGGGTATGGCCCATACCCTTGATATTTGGTATGTAGCATCTTAAAATTACCGTATGGGCCTAACAGTTTCAGACAAGAATTTTTTCAAAGATATCCCTAAATATATCAATGTTAAAAGGGTGACCCACAGGGCAGGGCCAGTTTTGACCTAATTTGAACAAACGTGGTAGAGGGCCACTATATGATGCTACATGCACAATTTAAATGGTCTCAGAGCCAAGCCGTTTCAGACAAAGAGATTTTCAAAAAAGTTGCTTTAGTAAATAAGTTTATAGGAAACTTGTCCCTGCAGGAACCTTGGGACAGGACCGTTATATAATGTTACATACCAAATATCTTGGGCCTGGCCCAGCTGTTTTGAACAAGAAGATTTTCGAAAATTTGCATATATATCTATATTACGCCTCCAATATGAATGACGCAATGCCATTGGTCCAGAACTGGTCACGCAGTGACCCCATAATTTTCCATTTTGGGTCACCAAATTTATATCCTACCAAAATGGCGTCTATTTTCCGATTCTGATGAATAAATGAAACATTTAAACATGTAAACAGGTTGTCAACATGATATATACGTTACAGGTTTAGTAGGTCACCCGATATGGGATATACCGGGCTCAGGAAACAAAATTCAGTTTCAAGCTGCGCTCTCACCTGATATGGTTTCCTTTGCGCCGTATCTCCAATATCGGGTCATCTACTAAAGCCATAACTTATATTATGTAGAACAGGTGAACACAGGGGCATAATTTGAAACAATATTGGTAGAGGACCATGTTACTATGGTAGAGGACAATGACAATTTTACACACTACATATCTAAGCTCTAGGCCTTACGGTTTTTGTCAGGAAGATTTTCATTTGCCTTAGAAACCAGAGCACTGCAAGGAATTGATTTCTTTGACCAGTTTTGAAGGTCACAACCCAAGGAACATCTCTGTGATTTTTTTTCAAAATTGTCAAAGTGGTTAGGAAGTAGATATTGTTTAAAGCAATTGATGACGGGCAACTCATGACAGACGACGCATGACAGACACCGATCACAGTAGTGACCTTAATCACTTCCTGCTCAAGTGAGCTAAAAATACATACTTTGATGTAAAAAACACTTAAACTTTTCTGTATATTTGCCTATGGAAATGCTAAGAAATCAACTTAAATTAGGACACTATTTAAGTTGTTTAATAAATACAGCCCTACTGCTTCTCCCCATTCTGCCAACATAAAAGTAAAATACATTATGATATGAAAGTCATATATGTCACTGTCCCTATGGTAACATTGGTTTTGAGGCAGAAAAATATTGACAGTCAGTCAGCCATGTTTGATAAAGCAATTTGATTTCGAACAAAACTGAAAGGCTATGTTGATTTTCTGTCAAATTCTTATCACTAAAATGTTCATGTTTCCAATAAATAAGCAAGATTCCATAAACAGACTTGATATATTTTTATGAAGCATAGGTGCCAGGAAATCTGTCAGAGAACTATAGCCGCCAGGAACTCTGTAGAAAACCATAGCTGCCAGGGACTCTGTAAAAGAACTATAGCTGCCAGGGACCCTGTAAGAGAACCAGAGCTGCCAGGGACCCTGTAAGAGAACCATAGTTGCCAGGGACCATGTAAGAGAACCATAGCTGCCGGGAACTCTGTAAAAGAACCATAGCTGCCAGGGAATCTGTAAGAGAACCATAACTGCCAGGGACTCTGTAAAAGAACTATAGCTGCCAGGGACCCTGTAAGAGAACCATAGCTGCCAGGGACCATGTAAGAGAACCATAGTTGCCAGGGACCATGTAAGAGAACCATAGTTGCCAGGGACCATGTTAGAGAACCATAGCTGCCAGGGACCATGTAAGGGAACCATAGCTGCCAGGGACCATGTAAGGGAACCATAGCTGCCAGGGACCCTGTAAGAGAACCATAGCTGCCAGGGACCATGTAAGGGAACCATAGCTGCCAGGGACCCTGTAAGAGAACCATAGCTGCCAGGGACCATGTAAGGGAACCATAGCTGCCAGGGACCATGTAAGAGAACCATAGTTGCCAGGGACCCTGTAAGAGAACCATAGCTGCCAGGGACCATGTAAGGGAACCATAGCTGCCAGGGACCATGTAAGAGAACCATAGTTGCCAGGGACCATGTAAGAGAACCATAGTTGCCAGGGACCATGTAAGAGAACCATAGCTGCCAGGGACCCTGTAAAAGAACCATAGCTGCCAGGGACCCTGTAAAAGAACCATAGCTGCCAAGGAATCTGTAAGAGAACCATAGCTGCCAGGGACCATGTAAGGGAACCATAGCTGTCAGGGACCATATAAGGGAACCATAACTGCCAGGGACTCTGTAAAAGAACTATAGCTGCCAGGGAATCTGTAAGAGAACCATAGCTGCCAGGGAATCTGTTGGAGAACCATAGCTGCCAGGGAATCTGCAAGAGAACCATAGCTGCCAGGGACCATATAAGGGGACCAAAGCTGCCAGGGATCCTGTAAGAGAACCATAGTTGCAACAGACTCTGTAAGAGAACCATAGCTGCCAGGGACTCTGTAAGAGAACCATAGCTGCCAGGGACTCTGTAAGAGAACCATAGCTGCCAGGGACTCTGTAAGGGAACCATAGCTGCCAGGGACTCTGTAAGGGAACCATAGCTGCCAGGGACCCTGTAAGAGAACCATAGTTGCCAGGGACTCTGTAAGGGAACCATAGCTGCCAGGGACCCTGTAAGAGAACAATAGTTGCCAGGGAATCTGTAAGAGAACTATAGCTGCCAGGGACTCTGTAAGAGAACCATAGCTGCCAGGGACTCTGTAAGAGAACCATAGCTGCCAGGGACTCTGTAAGAGAACCATAGCTGCCAGGGAATCTGTACGAGAACCATAGCTGCCAGGGACTCTGTAAGAGAACCATAGCTGCCAGGGAATCTGTAAGAGAACTATAACTGCCAGGGACCCTGTAAAAGAACCATAATTGCCAGGGACCCTGTAAGAGAACCATAGCTGCCAGTGACCCTGTAAGAGAACCATAGCTGCCAGGGACCCTGTAAGAGAACCATAGCTGCCATGGAATCTGTAAGAGAACCATAGCTGCCAGGGTCCTTATAAGGGAACCAAAGCTGCCAGGGACCCTGTAAGGGGACCATAGCTGCCAGGGACCATGTAAGAGAACCATAGCTGCCAGGGACAAGGTAAGAGAACCATAGCTGCCAGGGAATCTGTAAGAGAACCATAGCTGCCAGGGACCATATAAGGGGACCATAGCTGCCAGGGACCATGTAAGAGAACCATAGCTGCCAGGGACCATGTAAGGGGACCATAGCTGCCAGAGACCATGTAAGAGAACCATAGCTGCCAGGGACCATGTAAGGGAACCATAGCTGCCAGGGACTAAACAATTATCTATTTTCTTAGAATATTCAGATGAGTTTCCATACTTGAATATTTTGACAATCATCACCTTAGCTACACATAATCATGCATTTTATGTCCAGTGGACAGACTGTACAATCCGTTCGACAGGGTCAAGCGTTAAGGACACTATATTTGTTTTTTTTCAAAATTTGGGACTTTTTACACAGTTCGAAGAATTCTAAAAGAAGTTATCTTTTATGATATTCATAATGAAAAAAGCTTTTTATTTTGTGAAATTGAGTTTCTTTAAGTCAGTAATTAAGCTAATTGAATCATTTATATAAAATCTCAGACAAATTTTTATGAAACCTACATAGACTTTAAAAGATAATCTGACAAGACTGCGCTTGTTAAAACATTAGGCAAAACCTCACAAAAAAATAATGCCTTAAAAAAGATGTTACCAGTCAGAAAATCTGTTCCGAGCAATTTAGCAAGTCTGGCAAAGTTTGGTGACATATTAACCTGTAAATTGGAAACAAGCTACATTTGTATCTAACATGATGTCTTAGAAATATTCTGTCAGCACACTGATACACCTGTAATGTAAGAAAACATTAGATTCGTTACACAACAGGAGGCTGAATAATGCACAATCCAAATTCAGGCCCCAATTTCTCTAATCTTCTTATTCCTAACATGCTTAGTAGCTTATTTCCGTAAGCCAAATTTCTTCCTTAATTATGATTTTTCTAAATAGAACATAGTCTATGTTGGTAGCGATAAAGATATTTTCCTTCTGAAAATGTTTAGAATGTGAGTATTGCACAAATTATTCCAAAATAAAGAATGAGCTTAGCTTAATCCTATAATAAGGGACTTTAGATGTTTCGAGAAATTGGGGCCAGATGATGTAGGGCGTGTACCACAAATATGAAGGCACTTCATTTAAAAGATCACTTTCCTCTATGTTTGATTTTCTGTAAATGTTGAATATTAAACTCCTCTATTGAATTGTGCCACAGATCCAAAACCCCTGAATAAAGAGATACAAGCAAAAAACAAATACATGCAACAAACATGTTATTTTTCTAACTTACAACAATCATTCAACCTATATTCTACGCAGTGATCTCCCTTGATGAGTAGAAAAGATCTTTGTCAACGGGTAGAAAATAAGTAATAAATACAGTACTCATTTTTTCTTTAAAAGTGTCCTCTTACAGATGTAAGAAACCATTTCGCTAGGACGAACACCAATTTTGTCAATGACAGTCATGGCCTTTTTGAATACAATGTATCTGCTAGTGGGATTACTCAAAATTCTGGTGCACGGTCCGCTTACAACCATGAGAAGACACTTTTTAACAGCTCCGCTGGGTGTTTAGTCGTATAAAAATGCATTACAGTTATATTGCTTATGAGAAATGAACGCAGTCACATGATTATGACCATGATCACGTCATGTGATTGACAGCAGTTATTACGTGACAGCAGAGGGAAGTAACTGCCGTGTGGAGTCTGATAATAAACATGTTATATATATATATTGAATTACTAACTACCATACTAGTAAGACATTCGAATCTCCTCAGCCATTTTCCATCGAGAACAACCTGGGATGTATGTCGGTACATCAGTAAAAGTAGTTCGTAAAATTTTAAAAAACAGTATTAATTAATTGTAGTGTTTTAACTTGTATTTTGTATATCTAAGTTTAAACTGAATGCAAGAGAATTGTATTAACTTATAAACAATTAAGATAATTAAGAGTAATGTCATGAAGGTTAACTGCTAAACTGAAATTACTACGCCATCTTCTTGCAGCGTAGTTAAAAGTAGAGACTTCTCACATGTAAACTGTCCAGATAAATCCAAGGTTGTTTTCGATGTAAAATGGCAGAGGAAATCCCAATGACTTACTACAATTGTTGGAGTAAATTTATTCTCACCTGCGCTACTTTTTCCGATACATTATGTTTCATATTCTGAACTCCGGGAAATAACAGCCCCTTCGAGTTCTGGTTAATTCCGTCCAGCGCTTTGAGTTTTTCAGCTTCAGATAAATCTACCTGGCTATCTTGCAGAGTTCGTGTTCGGAACTTCGTTAACTCCGAGTCACTAGAGGCTTGATTCATCTGGTTGGGCTTCACATGGTTACTCACCACTGTAATAGTGTAATGTAGCCTTTTAAAAAAAAAAGAATATTACCCACCACTGTAATAGTGTAATGTAGCCTTTCAAGAAAACGAATATTACCCACCACTGTAATAGTGTAATGTAGCCTTCCAAGAAAACGAATATTACCCACCACTGTAATAGTGTATGTAGCTTTTCAGTAAATTTAAAACTTATTTAATTCTGATTTGATGGAAATTACGCATGTTGAATTCTTGTATGACTAGATATGCAAATTTCTATAAATTGTTTTAACTTATAATAACTTTATATCTAAATCAATGAGCTTTGTCTTCTAAAAGCAATATTGATATAAACTGCATTTAAATTCAAACTTATATCAGATCTGAAGTTACATTGTGAATAAAGTGAAGACCACTTCAGTATATAAAGGTAAAGTGATGAAACTATTGTTTATTAGAAAGAGGCAATGTGTTATTTATTGGATAGTTATTCTGATTCGGTAATGTTAGTCGACATATGTATTAAGGGAGGCAAATCTATATGATTGGAATATAAGTATTCCTCAGAGTTAGCAAACATGCATAAATATAATGTTAACCAGCTTCTTTCTTTGCCAAGTGGCTAAACTCAACAAAAAATTATGCCAAGTGTGATGAGTCTTTGGTTGGACCCATTTGCAGAAATAATAGGGGTTTCCAATGAAACAATACATGAATGTGAATTTTAAAAAATATGTATTTTCACCATGCTCTCTGATACTGACAATCAAATAATATTTCAATAAACAAACACCAGGATTTTATTTTGTAAATACATAAAAGCACTTTGTTGATTAATCCAATGGATCCAAATGAAAAACAAGAAGCAAAACACCTAAAAATCGTAATACGGTAATACTGCGGTCGATCGAACAAGCTGTCGTTCGAGAACCGGCGTTCCCTCGAGGACGGAGCTTGGTCCCAAACATTTTTTCCTTCTATTTTCATATAAATTATACCTACGCTGCATCGAAACCTAATTATGTCGAGGAGTCGAGCAAAATAGTTGGTCCCAAGTATACAAATCATGCACAAAACTTATGGCTCCCTCGAGGTCATAATTTCACACTTTTTCCCGAACACGTGTTCCAAAATAAATAAACAATTGCTAGGTGTTCGCAAGTTGTAAAAATTGCAATGACAGTTGAAAGGCAATTGATAAGGTGTGAAAAACCGTTAACAGTGTTTACGCATGACCGATAGTAGTAGATAAGGGCATTTGAGAAGATAATTATGAGAAGCTAATTGTGAGAAATGTAAATGAGTTATGAAAATATAAGTAAAACACTACCATATCGATTTAACAGTTTCGCGAAACCAACAAGATGCGCAAATCAACAATCCTTGATTTTGCGAAACTTAAATCTGACTAATGCCATAATATGTATTGTCATTTAAATGTTGCTTGTTCGGAAAATGTGTTTTTTGTTAAAATAAACATTTCTATTTATTCATATATTGTTGTTTCTTTTGCATTTTACATTTAGTTTACGACAGCCTTTGGACATATGAGCAATTTACACAAAATGGTGTCTTAGTAAACAGTTGGTTTGACGACTTCAAACTTCAAATTCACCGAAAGATTTCGTAACAGACTGGAAAATTGAAATTCGGGTCGTTCGAAACATCGGTTTCCTCGAGGTTTCAGCTCGGTCCCCAGCGTCCTCGAGCGATCGCAGTTTTACTGTAATTGCTATAATGACTGTTCAATTGATCAGTTACCAGTTGTCAAACAATCAGTTGACCAATCAGTTTACCAATAATGTGATTGCAGTTTGTGAATAAACTAGAATTCTGCAATATCATGTGTTGCCTATCGAGACCTCCTGTATTTAATCTAATCAACGTTACCATGACCATGACCTTTGAAGAAAATCAAAAGGGGTCATGTACTGATCATGATCATACCAAATTTGAAGACAATACATCAAGTCATTCAAAAGTAATTGCTTGGATACGAAATTGAGACGACGGGACGACATTACACAGCCACCAGACAAAGTAGTCCCTATGTGTTGGCCATGCTTAACATATGCAAGAAAACAAGAGCACATGGGTGCAATATCCAATGAATTAACTAAAAAATCTCGGCAAAATCATCAGTTGAATTGTGGCAACTGGTTAAATCACATGCTGGTTAAATAAGATTTAACATTCTAGCACACATGCAAGTAAACATACATTAAACTACTCATCAGTAATGTATTATTTATGAATTTTGGATGTATGTATCATTGAAACATATGTATAACAAAAGTGCTAGTTGGCATACACAAGTGCTCCATGTTAATCATTTACCATTAAAGTGAATGCTACAAAAAAAAATAAAGTCTTGGTTATATTTTTATTAAATTTGCAATGCACCTTTCTTTTAAAATGTGAAATTAGTGTATAGGTGTAAAAGGTGCCATAAGCAAGCGAAACAGTTGTCGTGAATGACGGAAACTATTGAATGAAATAATTAAAGGAAAGAAAATAAATAAAAGGAAAGAAAATAAATTAAAGGAACGAAACCGAACATGACCTAAATGACTCACTTGAATGGTTTACGGTTTGAGATCGCGGTCGGATATCTACAGATAACCTATAATATGAATCTGGAAGGAAAGCAAACTATGACATAATAGTAGGCTTCTACATACTACTTAAAGAAAACTATGTTGTTACAATAAATGTTTATAGTAAAGCAAAGATCATACATCTGAATGCTCTAGGTAAAGTAAGATACTGTACAACATAATGCTAAGTATGTTACGTTATAAGTCTATAAGATAATGCTCATAGTAAAGCATGTTGCAGCACAACTTAATGTTCATATAAAAAATGTTGCATTTTATTTAACATTATATTTATGCATCTTTGCAACTTTATCCTCATAAAAAATATATTGCAATACAACATAATGCTCATAGAACAGTAGGTTACATTTCAATCTAATGGCCATTTCAGTACAATTTGCTCATAGATAAACATATTGCAGTACAACATAATGCTCATAAAAAGATATGTTGCAGGACAACATAATACTGAAAGGAAAGATATGTTGCAGTACAACATAATGCTCATAGAAAGATATGTTGCAGTACAACATAATGCTCATAGAAAAATATGTTGCAATACAACATAATGCTCATAGGGAAAGTATGTTGCAATACAACATAATGTTGATAGGAAAAGTATGTTGCAGTACAACATAATGCTCATAGAAAAGTATGTTGCAGTACAACATAATGCTGATTAGAAAGTATGTTGAAGTACAACATAATGCTGATTGGAAAGTATGTTGAAGTAAAAAAATAATGCTGATTGGAAAGTATGTTGCATTACAACATAATGCTCATAGAAAGATATGTTGCAGTACAACATAATGCTCATAGAAAAATATGTTGCAGTACAACATAATGCTCATAGATAAAGTATGTTGCAATACAATATAATGTTGATAGGGAAAGTATGTTGAAGTACAACATAATGCTCATAGAAAAGTATGTTGCAGTACAACATAATGCTGATTAGAAAGTATGTTGAAGTACAACATAATGCTGATTGGAAAGTATGTTGAAGTAAAAAAAATAATGCTGATTGGAAAGTATGTTGCATTACAACATAATGCTCATAGGAAAGTATGTTGCAGTACAACATAATGCTCATAGGAAAGTATGTTGGAGTACAACATAATGCTGATAGGAAAGTATGTTTCAGTACAACACAATGCTGATAATATTGTATGTTGCAGTATAACATAATGCTATTAGGAAAGTATGTTGCAAAACAACATAATGCTAATAGGAAAGTATGTTGCAGTACATCATAATGCTGATAGGAAAGTATGTTGCAAAACAACATAATGCTGATAGGAAAGTATGTTTCAGTACAACATAATGCTGATAGGAAAGTATGTTGCAGTACAACATAATGCTGATAGGAAAGTATGTTGCAGAACAACATAATGCTGATATAAAAGTATGTTGCAAAACAACATAATGCTGATAGGAAAGTATGTTTCAGTACAACTTTATGCTCATAGAAAATATGTTATAATATATCTTTATGCTCTTAAAAAAATAAATTGAAAAACAACACAATCAAATGCTTCAAGAGAAAGTATGTTGCATTATTTACTTAATGCTCATAGGAAAATATGGTGCAGTTTAACAAAATGATGATTAAAAAGTATGTTACAGTACAACATAAAGCTAAAATGGAAAGTATGCTGCAGTACAATACAATGTTCATAGAAAAGCCAGTTATATTTTAACTTAATGCTCATATGAGAGTAGGGTACATATTTGTTCATTACAGTACAACATTATGCTCATTAAAAATATGTTTAAGTAGAACAAAATGCTCTGAGAAAGATAAAATACAACATAACCCTCATAGAACTAGAACTCCGCGAGTCAGATGTGTCGCCTGACGAATTATTTACTGTCGACATTATAGCTGTTAGATTGGCATTTTATTCATTTATAGACAATGATGTTGCCATTTAACTTTCAAGTGTAGGTGGCATTTGATTGTTTACGAGATATGCCACGGACAAAACCTAAGCAAGAAAATTAACAAAGGGCAATAACTCTAAAAATATGGCAGCAAGAGTAACGGTTCTTGTGCACTGCACTTGCCCTCAATGAGATCTATCTAGCTATGAAGTTTCAAGTTGATACCTCTTATATTCTTCAAGATATGCCCCGGACAAAACTAACAAAGGGCAATAACTCTAAAAATATGGCAGCAAGAGTTACGGTTCTTGTGCACTGCACTTGCCCTCAATGAGATCTATCTAGCTATGAAGTTTCAAGTTGATACCTCTTATATTCTTCAAGATATGCCCCGGACAAAACTTTAAGCATGAAAATTAACAAAGGGCAATAACTTTAAAACTAAGAAAGCAAGAGTTACTTTTATTGTGCACTGCACTTGCCCTCCATGAGATCTATCTACATATGAAGTTTCAAGTTGATAACTCTTATATTCTACAAGATATGCCCCGGACAAAACTTTAAGCATGAAAAGTAACAAACAGCAATAACTCTAAAAATATGGAAGCAAGAGTAACAGCTCATGTGCATTGCACTTGCCCTCAATTAGATCTATCTACATATGAAATTTCAAGTTGATACCACTAATAGTTTAGGAGATATACCCCGGACAAGCGAAAATGGGACGCGGACGCCGCCACTGACGACAAAAGTAACCCCTATATGTCGTCTTTTCAGGCGACACAAAAAGCATGGTGTAGTACAATTTAATGCTCAGAAATAAAATGTAACCGGAAAGTATGCTGCAATACAACTAACAGATCAAAGTAAAGTATGTTGTTGTTCAACTAAATGCTCATAGGACTAGTATATCACAGTGCAACTTAGTGTTTATAGAAAGCTACTTTGCAATACAAATTAATGCTAATAGGGAAAGAATGTTGCAGATTAACTTAAAGCTTATAGGAAAGTATGTTGCAGAATAACTTAGTGCTCATTAAAGGTATGTTTCAGTTCAACTTATTGCTTATAGGGAACATATGTTGCAGTTCAACTAAATATCCATAGTGAAAGTATGTTGCAGTTCAAATTAATGCTCACAGTGAAAGTATGTTGCATTTCAACTTTATGCTCATGGGGAAAGTATGTTGCAGTTCAATTTCATGCTCATGGGGAAAGTATGTTGCAGTTCAATTTTATACTCATAGGAAAAGTATGTTGCAGTTCAACTCAATGCTCATGAGGAAAGTATGTTGCAGTTCAACTCAAAGCTCATAGCGAAAGTATGTTGCAGTTCACTTTTATGCTCATGGGGAAAGTATGATCCAGTTGAACTAAATCCTTATCGGGAAAATATGTTTCAATTCAACATAATGCTCATAGTGAAAGTAAGTTGCAGTTCAACTTGATGCTCATGGGTAATGTATGTTGAAGTTCAATTTCATGCTCATGGGGAAAGTATGTTGCAGTTCAACTTTATGCTCATAGTGAAAGTATGTTGCAGTTCAACTCAAAGCTCATAGGGAAAGTATGTTGCAGTTCAACTCAAAGCTCATAGGAAAAGTATGTTGCAGTTCAACTCAAAGCTCATAGGGAATGTATGTTGCAGTACAACTCAATGCTCATAGGAAAATTATGTTGCAGTTCAACTAAATGCTCATAGGGAAAGTATGTTTCAGTTCAACTCAATGCTCATAGTGAATGTATGTTGCAGTTCAACTCAATGCTCATGGGGAAAGTATGTTACAGTACAACTCAATGCTCATAGTGAAAGTATGTTGCAGTACAACTCAATGCTCATAGGGAAAGTATGTTTCAATTCAACTCAAAGCTCATAGGGAAAGTATGTTGCAGTTCAACTGAATGCTCATAGGGGAAGTATGTTGTAGTTCAACTCAATGCTCATGTGGAAAGTAGGATGAAGTTCAACTCAATTCCCATAGGGAAATTATGTTGCAGTTCAACTCAATTACCATAGGGAAATTATGTTGCAGTTCAACTAAATGCCCATAGGGAAAGTATGTTGCAGTTCAACTCAATGCTCATAGTGAATGTATGTTGCAGTTCAACTCAATTCCCATAGGGAAATTATGTTGCAGTTCAACTCAATTCCCATAGGGAAATTATGTTGCAGTTCAACTGAATGCCCATAGGGAAAGTATGTTTCAGTTCAACTCAATGCTCATAGTGAAAGTATGTTTCAGTACAACTCAATGCTCATAGTGAAAGTATGTTGCAGTACAACTCAATGCTCATAGTGAAAGTATGTTGCAGTACAACTAAATGCTCATAGTGAAAGTATGTTGCAGTTCAACTCAATGCTCATATTGAAAGTATGTTGCAGTTCAACTCAATGCTCATAGTGAAAGTATGTTGCAGTTCAACTCAATGCTCATAGTGAAAGTATGTTGCAGTTCAACTCAATGCTCATAGTGAAAGTACGTTGCAGTTCAACTCAATGCTCATGGTGAAAGTACGTTGCCGTACAATTCAATGCTCATAGTGAATGTATGTTGCAGTACAACTCAATGCTCATAGTGAATGTATGTTGCAGTTCAACTCAATGCTCGTAATGAATGTATGTTGCAGTTCAACTCAATGCTTATAGTGAATGTATGTTACAGTTAAACTTTATGCTCATAGGAAAAGGATGTTGCAGTTCAACTTTATGCTCGTAGGGAAGGTATGTTGCAGTTCAACTTTATGCTCATAGGGAAAGTATGTTGCAGTTCAACTCAATGCTCATGGGGAAAGTATGTTGCAGTTCAACTCAATGCTCATGTGGAAAGTATGTTGCAGTTCAACTCAATGCTCATAGTGAAAGTATGTTGCAGTACAACTCAATGCTCATAGTGAAAATATGTTGCAGTTCAACTCAATGCTCATAGTGAAAGTATGCTGCAGTTCAACTCAATGCTCATAGTGAAAGTATGTTGCAGTTCAACTCAATGCTCATAGTGAAAGTATGTTGCAGTTCAACTCAATGCTCATAGTGAAAGTATGTTGCAGTTCAACTCAATGCTCATGAGGAAAGTATGTTGCAGTCCAACTCAATGCTCATAGTGAAAGTATGTTGCAATTCAACTCAATGCTCATGAGGAAAGTATGTTGCAGTTCAACTCAATGCTCATGAGGAAAGTATGTTGCAGTTCAACTCAATGCTCATAGTGAAAGTATGTTGCAGTTCAACTCAATGCTCATAGTGAAAGTATGTTGCAGTACAACTCAATGCTCATAGTGAAATTATGTTGCAGTTCAACTCAATGCTCATAGTGAAATTATGTTGCAGTTCAACTCAATGCTCATAGTGAAAGTATGTTGCAGTACAACTCATTGCTCATAGGGAAAGTATGTTGCAGTTTAACTCAATGCTCATAGGGAAAGTATGTTGCAGTTCAACTCAAAGCTCATAGGAAAAGTATGTTGCAGTTCAACTCAAAGCTCATAGGGAATGTATGATGCAGTACAACTCAATGCTCATAGGAAAATTATGTTGCAGTTCAACTAAATGCTCATAGGGAAAGTATGTTTCAGTTCAACTCAATGCTCATAGTGAATGTATGTTGCAGTTCAACTCAATGCTCATGGGGAAAGTATGTTACAGTACAACTCAATGCTCATAGTGAAAGTATGTTGCAGTACAACTCAATGCTCATAGGGAAAGTATGTTTCAATTCAACTCAAAGCTCATAGGGAAAGTATGTTGCAGTTCAACTGAATGCTCATAGGGAAAGTATGTTGTAGTTCAACTCAATGCTCATAAGGAAAGTAGGATGAAGTTCAACTCAATTCCCATATGGAAATTATGTTGCAGTTTAACTAAATGCCCATAGGGAAAGTATGTTGCAGTTCAACTCAATGCTCATAGTGAATGTATGTTGCAGTTCAACTCAATTCCCATAGGGAAATTATGTTGCAGTTCAACTCAATTCCCATAGGGAAATTATGTTGTAGTTCAACAGAATGCCCATAGGGAAAGTATGTTGCAGTTCAACTCAATGCTCATAGTGAATGTATGTTGCAGTTCAACTCAATGCTTATATGGAAAGTATGTTGGTGTACAACTCAATGCTCATGGGGAAATATGTTTCAGTTCAACTCAATGCTCATAGTGAAAGTATGTTTCAGTACAACTCAATGCTCATAGTGAAAGTATGTTGCAGTACAACTCAATGCTCATAGTGAAAGTATGTTGCAGTACAACTAAATGCTCATAGTGAAAGTATGTTGCAGTTCAACTCAATGCTCATATTGAAAGTATGTTGCAGTTCAACTCAATGCTCATAGTGAAAGTATGTTGCAGTTCAACTCAATGCTCATAGGGAAAGTATGTTGCAGTTCAACTCAATGCTCATAGGGAAAGTATGTTGCAGTTCAACTCAATGCTCATAGTGAAAGTATGTTGCAGTTCAACTGAATGCTCATAGGGAAAGTATGTTGCAGTTCAACTGAATGCTCATATTGAAAGTATGTTGCAGTTCAACTCAATGCTCATATTGAAAGTATGTTGCAGTTCAACTCAATGCTCATATTGAAAGTATGTTGCAGTTCAACTGAATGTTCATAGGGAAAGTATGTTGCAGTTCAACTCAATGCTCATAGTGAAAGTATGTTGCAGTTCAACTCAAAGCTCATAGTGAAAATATGTTTCAGTTCAACTCAATGCTCATAGTGAAAGTATGTTTCAGTACAACTCAATGCTCATAGTGAAAGTATGTTGCAGTTCAACTCAATGCTCATAGTGAAAGTATGTTGCAGTTCAACTCAATGCTCATAGTGAAAGTACGTTGCAGTTCAACTCAATGCTCATGGTGAAAGTACGTTGCAGTACAATTCAATGCTCATAGTGAATGTATGTTGCAGTACAACTCAATGCTCATAGTGAATGTATGTTGCAGTTTAACTCAATGCTCGTAATGAATGTATGTTGCAGTTCAACTCAATGCTTATAGTGAATGTATGTTACAGTTAAACTTTATGTTCATAGGAAAAGGATGTTGCAGTTCAACTTTATGCTCGTAGGGAAGGTATGTTGCAGTTCAACTTTATGCTCATAGGGAAAGTATGTTGCAGTTCAACTCAATGCTCATGGGGAAAGTATGTTGCAGTTCAACTCAATGCTCATGGGGAAAGTATGTTGCAGTTCAACTCAATGCTCATAGTGAAAGTATGTTGCAGTACAACTCAATGCTCATAGTGAAAATATGTTGCAGTTCAACTCAATGCTCATAGTGAAAGTATGCTGCTGTTCAACTCAATGCTCATAGTGAAAGTATGTTGCAGTTCAACTCAATGCTCATAGTGAAAGTATGTTGCAGTTCAACTCAATGCTCATAGTGAAAGTATGTTGCAGTACAACTCAATGCTCATAGTGAAAGTATGTTGCAGTTCAACTCAATGCTCATAGTGAAAGTATGTTGCAGTTCAACTCAATGCTCATGAGGAAAGTATGTTGCAGTCCAACTCAATGCTCATAGTGAAAGTATGTTGCAGTTCAACTCAATGCTCATAGTGAAAGTATGTTGCAGTTCAACTCAATGCTCATGAGGAAAGTATGTTGCAGTTCAACTCAATGCTCATGAGGAAAGTATGTTGCAGTTCAACTCAATGCTCATAGTGAAAGTATGTTGCAGTTCAACTCAATGCTCATAGTGAAAGTATGTTGCAGTTTAACTCAATGCTCATAGGGAAAGTATGTTGCAGTTCAACTCAATACTCATAGGGAAAATATGTTGCAGTTCAACCTCAATGCTCATAGGGAAAGTATGTTGCAATTCAACTTCAATGCTCATAGTGAATGTATGTTGCAGTACAATTCAATGCTCATAGTGAATGTATGTTGCAGTACAACTCAATGCTCATAGTGAATGTATGTTGCAGTTCAACTCAATGCTCGTAATGAATGTATGTTGCAGTTCAACTCAATGCTTATAGTGAATGTATGTTACAGTTAAACTTTATGCTCATAGGAAAAGGATGTTGCAGTTCAACTTTATGCTCGTAGGGAAGGTATGTTGCAGTTCAACTTTATGCTCATAGGGAAAGTATGTTGTAGTTCAACTTTATGCTCATAGGGAAAATATGTTACAGCTCAACTTTATGCTCATATGGAAAGTATGTTACAGTTCAACTTTATGCTCATAGGGAAAGTATTTTACAGCTCAACTTTATGCTCATAGGGAAAGTATGTTACAGCTCAACTTTATGCTCATAGGGAAAGTATTTTACAGCTCAACTTTATGCTCATAGGGAAAGTATTTTGCAGCTCAACTTTATGCTCAAAGGGAAAGTATGTTGCAGTTCAATTCAATCCTCATAGGGAATGCATGAGTAAACTTTTATGTTGTCTGGAGCATTTAAACTGGTTTGGTTTAAGTTTTTTCTCTCTGTAAAAGTATTCTGTCAGAATAAATATATGTTGCATTAAGTAAATATAGTAAATACTCATAGAAATAAATCACAGAAATGTATATTATGTTGTAGATTCCAGTAGATTGGAAGCAAAAACAAACATGGACATGAATTGTCTGCAGAATCTTTTCATGCGTATTTAATGTAATGTTGTTTCATGTTCAGTATTTTAGAATAATATGAAGTATTGGGGGTTATTTTCCTTGTTCACAATAAAAACCTGGGCATTAAAAAAAAGCATCCAAGGGAATTTACCCCTGACAGTTATCTGAGATCACAGCTAACACAGTTATTTCCCTTGAACAGAAGTTTTGGATATTTTAACTTTTTTGTAAAAGATTTTGAATTGACCAGTCGCTTAAGCAATTACTGCAAATTCAATTGTTGAATTTTTTGGTTAATCCATTTGGCAACCAGTTGCTTATTTATTTATAAAATTTAATCCTGTAATTGATCAATTGATTGTTTGATTGCAACTGGTCAATTAAATCAGTATATTACACTAAAACAAATTAATAGCATTTAAAAACTACAAAATGAGTATCACTGATTATTATACTGTATTATTTAAATATAATAACTCAGGCTCCCTTCCATGCATGAGTTTGACAAGTGGTATACCACCAATATCTCCTTGGGCCTCTCATACGGAAAAGTTCAAATAAGGTCAATATGAAAGTTGACATAAGATTCAAAATATACCAATTTCTAAAAATTCTCGAAATTCTTTAGCAGTTAAAAACGGGATGTTCTATAATTTGGATTGTGTCAATCCCCCAATTTTTTTTTACCAAAATCCCGAAAAACCTTTCTAAATGCAATTGAACCTAACAATAACAATTGGGACACACATGGTGTTTCCGAGTGTTTCGTGAGAGGTATGAATGGCGTTGATTAGGCACTCGCTTGTATTCGAGAATTATTGATGAGAATCGGGCAATGCTCCCGGCTAAACAAGCTTTTCAATCACACTGATCAGTGCTACAGAATATTCTTATGTTGTGAGAATTGCAACACTTAGGCATGTCACTTTTATTAATCATATTCATACATCATAGGGATGTATTCCAGACAAAATGAATATCTTCTGCACTGTTTAGAAATTATTTTTAGCTTGCATGATGCAGTACCCTTTGTACCAACTGCTTAATTGTCGGCAAAAACATAATGCAGTCCAACAATGATACAGCTAACTCATTTTTCCGAAATACAAGCATATATAGTTAACGAAGACTTAACTGTGTTTACCCCCTAGAAAACAAAAACATTTGGCCAATCAATATGCTATAACAATAAGTGCAATGCTCTTAAGATGCAAAAACTAAATATCTTATGCACTAAGATCCCAAGTTGAAAGTTTTTACGTCATGTTTTTCCTTAAAGCGTTTGAAAAAACATTTATCCAAATGACAAAAAATGTCTTTGCACAGTCTTAAAAGGTCTTAACAGGGCGATCTGTCAGATCAAATGCCCTGCTTTCAAAGGAAAACATGAGCAAACAATGTATCGGACCATTAAAGTATTACTTTTTTCTAGACGATTTTACCACTGGCCCTATTGTGAAATACATTTTCCTTTTCTTTATACACAAAAAGGATGAAGTATTGAAATGTGTATTACTACATTTTCTTTACCAAATTGGACTTGAAAATAATTGTGGAAACCTTTTACATGTACAACTTTCAACGAAGCATGAAATTTAAGACATCATATGATGATTATAAACACTCAAACTTCTTGACAGACTGTCACCGTTGACCAAGAATTTGTATCAAGTCTGAAGAAAAAAAGGCTTCTTTTTATAGAAAACAAGATTTCATTGGGCATTTTGAACCTAGGTAATGAGTAATTTTATTTTGTTTATCTGATAATGGTAGTTCTATATTTGATTAAGGGACTTATTAACATCCTTGGCAAATGAAAATTGTACAGCGATCCAAGAAATTTGGAGCATGCCAGATGTAATGTGTTTTCAGTCATACCCATAACAAATATTTAGTGTGACAAATAGATCTAGACATTTTCAAAAATTGTTGCATATGAATAAATAAACGAATTTCACCCATTGTGTATATTTCTTGAGCCAGAGTTGTTATTCACTGTACAACAAACCTAAACAGAACAAACTACACATTCTATGAGGCAAGAAAAACACATAACTATAAACTCTACATCTACAGTGTGTGTATACCATGTGATAAATTACGTCATATATGCTACATCAGAAGTCAACATTTTTCTTAAAATGAAGACTTAAATCAAAGATAACTTTTCTTTTACTACATGATTTTAAATAAAACAAAGGGCAGTCTATTTCGCTTTAATAAAGAGCACTGCCTCTGTTTTATTACTGAAGTTTGATAAGGTGATTAGTTTCATCAAACACTTTGACAAACCTGCTTCCAAAAAATGTTTTGACAGTGCTACGTCAGACGGCCGTATTGTGAAAAGGTTTGTCGAAGTGTTTTAAAAAAACTAAACTCTCAATCAAACGCTTGTAAAAGACCGAAGGCGGAGTTCCGTAAGCAGCGTAGACTGCACTTTGTTTCATTTAAAATGGTGGAAAAATGGTGAAGTAATCTTTGTTTAAAGTCTTCATTCAAAGCAAAATACTGCCTTCCGACGTAGCATTAATGACGCAATATATCACGTGGTATACACAAACTGATCTATATGACCTTGAAGCAATTTTGAAGGTCAACATGAAATATAAACACCTACAACCAATTGTATTAAACTTTGATAAGTTGTCCGCATTGTTATCTTTAAGCTACATTGCTCATTAAAACAATTTAATTATATAATAGTTATTTAACAGTTATTATTTGATACTGACTGTCAAGTAAATATTTTGAATAACTCAGACCAAACCAAAACTTGACCAGTTTTATACAATTGGCTGCCGAGCAGAACAGGTAATAGTAAAGTACAAGTAATGAACATGGAATATTGTCTAAAACACTATTCTCTGCACACAACGCAAACCCTTATGGTTTAAGTATAAAATGACCTTGACCTTGAGAGCTGAAGGTCAAATATTAGTTTTACCTTGTTCCCTTTCTTTATCCTGGCCATCATTTTCTTTTGATCTTTCCAGTCCTTCTAGCGAAGAAGCCCTTCTTAGAAGGCCCACAGATGGAATAAGAAGACTATTTTCTTGCGGAATGGGTGTTTCACTCTTAACATAGTCTGATTGGTCAAGGTCAGCGGAGACCCTTGTCTCCGTGGTAAATTTTGTGGAAGCGGGAAAAGCATTGGAGTGTAGAATAGTGTCTCTTGAGCCATTGATTTGATTGAGGGGAACCGCTTCTTCGGGAATTGGGGGATTTTCTGGATCGGGTGAGCTGGCTGGATCGATGCCTTTTGATCGTACACGTAACTCTTTCCTGAGTGATGGAAGTTTCAGCTTAAAACTTCGATGCCGATCTAAAATTACAATACCAATGATTTATTTAGTTGGCATAAAAGTTAATTCAAGAATGTTTATAAATAACAGAAAACTTTTCAGCAACACAAGCTTTGGAAATAAAATACTATTAATGATCAAAGTTATTGTTCATCCTTCTCATCCAAAAAATTTATCATTAAGTGTGCAAAATAAAAATATAAACATGATGTCAGTAGCTAAACATGTTCAACCTGAGGAAACAAATCATTTCAGGGCCACAAGATAATAGTATTATTTCAAAAATTCAAGTCACTGTGGAGAAAATTGGAATGTTTTTTTGAAACTGAGATTTATTGGAATCAGTAATGCTTAAACAAAATTAATATATCATAATATTATTTTGTGACTTTCTATTACCAGCAATAACAATTAAATGTTAATGTAACTGGTTTGAAATTTAAAGCAATAACCACACTCAGATCTGAAAGGCATTTCCTCAGGGCTGAACCATGCATTTTAATGGCTGCACCTTGCATACTATAAAGGCACCATATATAATTATGGCCGCTCCATGTATACTAATGGCCGCGCCATGCATACTTATTGCTGCTCCATGCAATCTAATTGCCGTGCCATGCATACTTATGGCCGGGCCATGCATACTTATTGCTGCTCCATGCGATCTAATTGCCGCGCCATGCATACTTATGGCCGGGCCATGCATACTTATGGCCGGGCCATGCATACTTATGGCCGGGCCATGCATACTCTAATGGCCAGGCCATAGATACTAATGGCCGCGCCATGCATACTTATGGCCAGGCCATGCATACTCTAATGGCCAGGCCATAGATACTAATGGCCGCGCCATGCATACTTATGGCCGCACAATGCATACTTATGGCCGCGCCATGCATACTCTAATGGCCAGGCCATAGATACTCATGGCCGCGCCATGCATACTTATGGCCGGGCCATGCAAATTAATGGCCGCGCCTAGCATACTAATGGCTGAGCCATGCATACTAATGGCCAGGCCATGCATACTCTAATGGCCGTGCCATGCATACTTATGGCCGCACAATGCATACTTTTGGCCGCGCCATGCATACTAATGGCTGAGCCATGCATACTAATGGCTGCGCCATGCATACTTATGGCCAGGGCATGCATACTCTAATGGCGAGGCCATAGATACTAATGGCAGCGCCATGCATACTTATGGCCGCGCCATGCATACTTATGGCCGGGACATGCATACTAATGACTGGGCCATGCATAATTATGGCTGAACCATGCATACTAATGGCTGAGCCATGCGTACTTATGGCTTCACCATGCATACTAATGACTTCACCATGCATACTTATGGCCGTGCCATGCATACTTATGGCTTCACCATGCATACTTATGGCCGCACAATGCATACTTATGGCCGCGCCATGCATACTAATGGCCGAGCCATGCATACTAATGGCTGCGCCATGCATATTTATGGCCAGGCCATGCATACTCTAATGGCCAGGCCATAGATACTAATGGCGGTGTCATGCATACTTATGGCCGGGACATGCATACTAATGACTGGGCCATGCATAATAATGGCTGAACCATGCATACTAATGGCTGAGCCATACATACTTATGGCCACGCCATGCATACTAATGGCTGCACCATGCATACTTATGGCAGCGCCATACGTACGTATGGGTTCACCATGCATACTAATGGCTGCACCATGCATACTTATGGCCGCGCCATGCATACTTATGGCTTCACCATGCATACTTATGGCCACGCCATGCATACTTATGAATACACCATGAATACTAATGTTTGGAACATGCATAATAATGGCTGCACTATGCATACTTATTGCTGTACAATGCATACTTATGGCTGCAGGATGCATACTACTGCATTTTTATAGTAATCTGAGGGTCGATTGTGTAACTTTGCTGCATGGATACTCTTCATTTTTGCAGTTTTCACAACAAAACTTTCATACTTTACTGCTTGTTATTTACTCATTTTATTTACATATAAACACAGCAGTGATTCCTTTAATCACAATGTTGACTTTAAGAAAGTTCTAAACAAAATATATAGTTCTGTACAATCAGCCCTCAGAGTTTTTATCATTTAAGACAATAAGGAGTAATTGCAGCACAAAACAACATCAAAGCCATGATTATATAATCTTTTAATCCATTTCCCAAACAAATTTAAAAAACAAGCATTAACACTACAAAAAAGCTGTATAGTTGACAATAAAACATGGACAGATATAGGTGGTAATACGCCAGTTGCATGAGCCACACACATAAATCAGCCACCCTGCCATAATCTGAACACAGACGGGAACTGAATTCAAGAGCTGGTTGGCCAGTCCTGGTAATTACAAACCTATTGAACTGAGATTAGCATTGCCAGGCCTGGATTCATGGGTCTACTAGCCTAATTACTCCAAAACATAATTATCTCCAGGTGCATGCTACATAATGGCTGGCTAGACTTAGAATCAGGAAATTAAACTAGAATTTTAGAAGATATTTGAGTCCTATCTATATTTTTTTTGGAATCTTCTGTGAATTATTAGGCGACTTCTAGATTTTGACAAATATGCATACTTTTTCATGCATTTTTCTTTTAGCAGTCAGAGAAAAAAACATAAAATACAACACTTCAATATATACAACCATGAACACTGTCATAACTTACAAGGTTTCAATATTGCACAGCAGATTCAAAGTAAACCTTATAAATCATTATTTTCTACGGAAAGCTTGCTTCTACAAAAAATTGTATAAATATAAAAAAAGAATTGATTCCTTTTGTCAATTTCATCCCACATATAGGGATTTCACATTGCATCACATTGTACAGATTTAATATTTAATCCCATTGCAAAGATTATACATTTCATCCCATTGCAGAGCTTATACATTTCACCCCATTGTAGAGATTAACATTTCATCCCATTGTACAGATTTAACATTTCATCCCATTGTAGAGATTTAATATTTTATCCCATTGGAGAAATTTAACATTTCACCCAATTGTAGAGGTTTAACATTTCACCCCATTGCAGAGATATAATATTTCATCCCATTGTAGAAATTTAACATTTCATCCCATTGTAGAGATTTAATATTTCATCCCATTGCAGAGATTATACATTTCATCCCATTGCAGAGATTATACATTTCACCCAATTTTAGAGATTTAACATTTCATCCCATTGCAGAGATTATACATTCCACCCCATTGTAGAGATTTAACATTTCATCCCATTGTAGAGATTTCATATTTCATCCCATTGTAGAGATTTAACATTTTACCCCATTGTAGAGATTTAACATTTCATCCCATAGCAGAGATTATACATTTCACCCCATTGTAGATTTAATATTTCATTCCATTGTAGAGATTTCATATTTCATCCCATTGTAGAGATTTTACCTTTCACCCCATTGTAGAGATTTAACATTTTATCCCATTGGAGAAATTTAACATTTCACCCAATTGTAGAGGTTTAACATTTTTCCCCATTGTAGAGGTTTAACATTTCACCCAATTGTAGAGATTTAACATTTCACCCAATTGTAGAGGTTTAACATTTTTCCCCATTGTAGAGGTTTAACATTTCACCCCATTGTAGAGATTTAACATTTCACTCCATTGTAGAGATTTAACATTTCACCCAATTGTATGGATTGAACATTTCACCCCATTGTAGAGATTTAACATTTCACCCAATTGTAGAGATTTAACAGTTCACCCAATTGTAGAGATTGAACATTTCATCCCATTGTAGAGATTTAACATTTCACTCCATTGTAGAAATTTAGCATTTCACCCAATTGTAGAGATTGAACATTTCACCCCATTGTAGAGATTTAACATTTCACCCAATTGTAAAGACTTAACAGTTCACCAAATTGTAGAAATTTAACATTTCATCCTATTGTAGAGATTTCATATTTCATCCCATTGTAGAGATTTAACATTTTACCCCATTGTAGAGATTTAACATTTCATCCCATTGCAGAGATTATACATTTCACCCCATTGTAGAGATTTAATATTTCATTCCATTGTAGAGATTACATATTTCATCCCATTGTAGAGATTTTACCTTTCACCCCATTGTAGAGATTTAACATTTTATCCCATTGGAGAAATTTAACATTTCACCCAATTGTAGAGGTTTAACATTTTTCCCCATTGTAGAGGTTTAACATTTCACCCCATTGTAGAGATTTAACATTTCACCCAATTGTAGAGGTTTAACATTTTTCCCCATTGTAGAGGTTTAACATTTCACCCCATTGTAGAGATTTAACATTTCACTCCATTGTAGAGATTTAACATTTCACCCAATTGTATGGATTGAACATTTCACCCCATTGTAGAGATTTAACATTTCACCCAATTGTAGAGATTTAACAGTTCACCCAATTGTAGAGATTGAACATTTCATCCCATTGTAGAGATTTAACATTTCACTCCATTGTAGAAATTTAGCATTTCACCCAATTGTAGAGATTGAACATTTCACCCCATTGTAGAGATTTAACATTTCACCCCATTGTAAAGACTTAACAGTTCACCCCATTGTAGAGATTTAACATTTCACTCCATTGTAGAGATTTAACATTTCACCCCATTGTAGAGATTTAACATTTCACCCAATTGTAGAGATTTAACATTTCACCCAATTGTAGAGATTTAACATTTCATCCCATTGTAGAGATTGAACATTTCATCCCATTGTAGAGATTGAACATTTCACCCCATTGTAGAGATTTAACATTTCACCCAATTGTAAAGACTTAACAGTTCACCCAATTGTAGAAATTTAACATTTCACACTATTGTAGAGATTTAACATTTCACCCCATTGTAGACATTTTACATTTCACCCCATTCTAGAGATTTAACATTTCACCCCATTTTTAGAGATTTAATATTTCATCCCATTGTAGTGATTTAATATTTCATGGCATTGTAGAGATTTAATATTAATCCTCATTGAAGGGATTTTACATTTAACCTCATTTGTAAAGATTTAAGGATTCTTACCCACTTGTAAATATTTATGTTTCAACTTTCATCTCTTAAATTAACAGCCTTTCGGCAATTGCAAATATTTTTTGATGAACGCAACACCTTCTTATATTTTCGGAGAGCAAATAATTGTTTTGCAATATAAATCTTGTTATTGTTTATGTTAGGCCATGAAATTTTTTAATCAACATGTTAAATTATGAATTGTTCAATTTAATGTTAAACGTGTTATAATATGATTAATTGTTCCTGCTTTATTGGTTATTGAGATGTCATTTGATAAACTGTTTCCGGTTATGATCAGGTCATTCTGTTTACAGGATTGTTCAGAAAGAACTGCTATAAGGTTTTCTTAAATGAATTGTGTGACTGATGTCATTATCAGGAATACGAACTCAGTTGGAGCCCTTTGGAATCCACACACTTAAACCTGCCAAAATGCATCAATATGCCAATAATGACATCAATCATGCAATTCATTTCTTAAATATTTAACATTCCGACTCATTTGTAAAGGTTTACCATTCCTCCAAATTGATGATTAAGGTATGAAAGAAAAAGTATTAATCTTCAGTTTCCTTTCAGAATTGAATAATCTGACCCATGGGCAGGCTGTGTTGCCAGTTACTCGGTGTGCCTCAATTCAAGCTTATGTGCTTGCCCTCAGGCCAGATTTTTTAAGACCGGAAACAAAACACATGAAAGATATTATTATTTCAAACCATTTGTAAAGATTTAAGATTCAATCCCATTTTCAGAGATTTATCATTCCCCTCCATTTGTAGAAATTGAACCTTCCCATTGTAGAAATTAAACATTCTACCCCAATTGTAGGGATTTAACGTCCAGCCCAATTGTTCAGATTTAACAACGTAAGGAAAGGAACAACGTAACGAAAAGAACAACGTATGGAAACTTTGAATTATGCAATGATTTGTGTATTTCTGGCTGGTAATAGTCAATTTATCCATGCAGGGCCAACACTTGAATAAAAAGAATATCAGTCATAATATAAAACAATAGTAATTTCAAGAAACAGTGACTTACAACACCCAAAAACAAGAAAAAGGAAGGAAAGCAAACAAAAAGGTTATCAACCAGTATAAGCATATTACAACAAGGTAAACAAAAGCTGTCATGGCAACAGGCAGTGCAATGTTCTAACTACGAGGCCTGCACCTACGTTTAGAGATTGGACCATGTCTTTCATCCTGTAATCTTCGAATATCACAGCCTGCGGAAAGAGTTTAGTTCATTTTTAATAATTTTGATGTATATTCCATATCAATATCATGCATGTCACAAAAATGCATACCAATTTAACAAAAGGAAATTTTGAACATGATCAAATAAGATACCATAATTTGTAGCAAAATGTATCTGCCAATAAGATCGTCAGACTGCTTTCGATTTAATCTTTAGAAAAAGTACGATGAAAACCAGTGCCAAAGTTCCAGTTAAAGATTATTAGTCATTAACTGGTTATATTTTAAGCGAGTTGTTCAGTGTATACATTTTGCATCTGCCTTGGCTAGCATACACAGGGGGCATAAACAAATTATTTTCTTATATGTATATATATATATAGTATATAGGCTTAAATAAACAAAAATAATTTGTTTCTGGCCCCTGTGCTAGCATACAGACATTTTGCTCCAAACACTAACAATGGTTTATAATTATTTTTGGTTTTCTAAACAATTATGGCGATGGAATGCGCCCTGCCAGTGGACTCAATGGTTTAGAAGACCAAATATAAACAATAACTTTTTAAGAAATAGTACAGACCACTGAGGCTTTCTTACATTGTAGAGACCGACCAGTTGGTCAACCACAAACATTAAACAGATTGAAGTTTATTCAATATAATTGTGGGCTGACTGGAAGGTTACAAAAAAAGAGGAGGTCCAAAGAGGTCGGTGCTATTTCTAATATTACTAGAACTCCGCGAGTCGGATGTGTCGCCTGACGAATTATTTACTGTCGACATTATAGCTGTTAGATTGGCATTTTATTCATTTATAGACAATGATGTTGCCATTTAACTTTCAAGTGTAGGTGGCATTTGAACTGAAGGTAACAACATTAAGCCATAGCTCACCTTGAGCACTTCTTGCTCTGGTGAGCTAAAAAAGTGTGCAAGGTAAAGTTAAACATGAAAATTAACAAAGGGCAATAACTCTAATATGGAAGCAAGAGATACAGTTTTTGTGCACTGCGATCCCCTTCAATAAGATCTATCTATCTATAAAGTTTCAAGTTGATAACTCTTATAGTTTTCGAGAAATGCCCCGGACAAAATTCTAGCTTGAAAATTAACAAAGGGCAATAACTCTAAACATATAGATGCAAGAGTTACGGTTTTTGTGCACTGCACTTTCCCTCAATCAGATATACCTACGGAATAAGTTTCAGGTTGATACCTCCAATAGTTTACAAGATATGCCATGGACAAAACCTAAGCATGAAAATTAACAAAGGGCAATAACTCTAAAAATATGGCAGCAAAAGTTACGGTTCTTGTGCACTGCACTTGCCCTCAATGAGATCTATCTAGCTATGAAGTTTCAAGTTGATACCTCTTATATTCTTCAAGATTTGCCCCGGACAAAACTTTAAGCATGAAAATTAACAAAGGGCAATAACTCTAAAACATATAGATGCAAGAGTTACAGTTTTTGTGCACTGCGCTTTCCCTCAATCAGATATATCTACGGAATAAGTTTCAGGTTGATACCTCCTATAGTTTACGAGATATGCCATGGACAAAACCTAAGCAAGAAAATTAACAAAGGGCAATAACTTTAAAAATATGGCAGCAATAGTAACGGTTCTTGTGCACTGCACTTGCCCTCAATGAGATCTATCTAGCTATGAAGTTTCAAGTTGATACCTCTTATATTCTTCAAGATATGCCCCAGATAAAACTTTAAGCATGAAAATTAACAAAGGGCAATAACTTTAAAACTAAGAAAGCAAGAGTTACTGTTATTGTGCACTGCACTAATGCCCTCCATGAGATCTATCTACATATGAAGTTTCAAGTTGATAACTCTTATATTCTACAAGATATGCCCCGCACAAAACTTTAAGCATGAAAAATAACAAAGGGCAATAACTCTAAAAATATGGAAGCAAGAGTAACAGTTCTTGTACACTGCACTTGCCCTCAATTAGATCTATCTACATATGAATTTTCAAGTTGATACCACTAATAGTTTAGGAGATATACCCCGGACAAGCGAAAATGGGACGCGGACGCCGCCGCCGCCGACAAAAGTAACCCCTATATGTCGTCTTTTCAGGCGACACAATAACACACTTCATAGCTTGGTACTTAAATAATAAGATTTTTTTACATAAAAAAAACATTGTCTTCTACAGTCTTCTTGACGGTTACACACAACTAGTTTTCAAAGGGCCTACGTTTTTTTTAAGGCCCTTTAAACTAAATGTTCAAAATTATACTGTTAAAAGGCCAGCTGTCACTTATATAAGTAACAAAGAAAAATAACTTTATACAGTATAATAATTTACATGTAGATAATGTAAGTAAAATGGCTTCCCGTGGTGGAAAAAACCTGCACTTCTATTATGACAGCCTGTCTTTAAGGACAATTATAGTAAATTAGCATGTCTTCATTATGCAAACTATTGCATACTCTAAAATAATTATATGACTTTCTGAAATGTCAGCTACTGACATGCCAGTAATTCCATGCTAATTGGCTCTGTGATGGATCGTTACATGTCATTCAACCCCAACGACCACATGTATGAGTCTGAAGAACTTTTTCACACAATGTTGTTAATGAAATTTGTTGAGGACCAATTTGCGTTGTCTACTTATCTAAAACTTCACCTTTTAAGTGAAGAACTGAAACAAGATACTTAATTTGTTAGTTTTTTTCTTTGAAAATACGAACTCAATTTAAAGTGAGAAGAAAATTACAATGGAACTGATTTTTTTTACAGTGTCACAAAATCAATTCTCCTGGGAGACAACTAATTATGTAATTCAATTGACATGTTCTAATTTGTATAAGTCTTCAAGGAGCCACACAGAGATGAGACTAATTAAATTTGATTAAATAAACTTCAATTCTGATCCTGGAAAATAAGATTTATGCTATGTGGGAGTTGCCTGGTATTTGTCACAAGGATTGGAAAAATAAAAAGTATCTGCACCATCCCATCCAGTTAAAGATACAGAGAAATTGAACCTCGCAATTTTAATTATTTTTTTTTTGGTCAAAAAACACAGTTAAAGCACTATAAAACATTATACCCAAGAAGCCAATTTTAAAAGTGTGAATAATGTGTAATTTCAGTTATTTAGGTTGAGTGTATTGACAGTTTGGCACCATATTCCCATAGTAATCATGCAATAAGTAGCATGCATATATTGATACCCTTCTGATTTGAGAATTAATGAATTAATGAAAATTTAAATTAAAACTTAAGAAGCGCCACAATGCGACAAAACCAGGTTTTTAATATGGGCAATCATAGATTATAGCCTATTCATTTCTTGTATGAGTTAAGAAAAAAGTAGCGGCCTTTAATTTTACTTTTAACAATGAGACCTAACAGCAATTTACTCTATTTAGGTACCTTAAGTGTTTAGTTTCCATCAATTCTAACCAAAATTGTTGGGCGGAAACCATTTTTATATTTCTAGTAACAGTGACCTTGACCCTATCAAAAGCAATCCCAAACTAGCTTTTCACATCAGCCACCTACACACCAACTTTGAACACTATTATTGCTAAAGTTATTGGGCAGAGACCATTTTTTTATTTTTCAAGTAACAGTGACCATGACCTCAATCCAAACCCCTTCTAAAGAAATCCCAAGCTAGCTCTTCACATAAGCTACCTGCGAACCATTCATCACTATCCATCAATTCTAACTAAAGTAATTTGGTAGAAACCATTTTCCTATTTTTAGTAGCAGTCCCCTTGACCTAACCCCGACCGCCCTCAAAAGCAATCCCAAGCTAGCTCTTCACATAAGCTACCTACACATCAACATTCATTACTATCCATGGATGTGAGCTTAAGGTATTGGGCAGAAACCAATGTTTGACACCCACCTGGCTGCCCACCCAAAGACATCCCCATTCTAATAACCTGGTTTTCTTGAAAACCTAGTTTAAAAATGCCCGTGTCCTTTCTGTAGCATTAGGCTTCCAAAAATTTTGCTGCAGGTGTTGACATGTTGAGAACAGTATAAGGCTATTACTTTTACAATTTGTATCATTCAGGAAACATTATCATTTACAAAACACCATCAGAAATATTTTATAATATTTAATATCACATGCTTTACTATAACCTTTTAAACCATTTTCTCAATTCAATTAAAAGTCAAAACAAACATAATGGCTACCAATTTCGACATTGGTCTGTTGCGATTTTGACATTGATCCACTGCAATTTTGACATTGGTCCACTGCAATTTTGACATTGGTTCACTGCAATTTTGACATTGGTCTACCACAATTTTGACATTGATCCACTGCAATTTTGACATTGATCCACTGCAATTTTGACATTGATCCACTCCGATTTTGACATTGGTCCACTGCAATTTTGTCATTGGTCTACTGCAATTTTGACATTGGACCACTGCAATTTTGTCATTGGTCCACTGCAATTTTGTCATTGGTCCACTGCAATTTTGACATTGATCTACTGCAATTTTGTCATTGGTCCACTGCAATTTTGTCATTGGTCCACTGCAATTTTGTCATTGGTCTACTGCAATTTTGACATTGATCCACTGCTTCAATGGTATTATTTTTTCTTTAAATAAATATGTGGTTGTCACTTTTTTTTATTTTAATGTAAACTGTCAAGGGCTTCTTTATGGGAGATCCTGAGCTGTTTGAATTATATTAACAGCGACAAATTAACAACAAATTTCAGAAGAAGCCTGTATGAGGTGAAATCCTTTTTGCTTCTTCTATATATCTGCGCAGAATGCCCGTATTCCTAAGACTTTTATTCAATCAATCACAAGTTCTACTTAGATGCATTTCCTAGCCTTTTTATGAATTTAAATCTTCTTACTTTCAAGAAATCAGGGAAATTTATTTGCTAGCAAAGTGTTGCAGTCTTTTCTCATCTTTTAACTTCCTCGGAAGCTGATGAAAATAAATGAACGTAGTGACATATTTATTGTTTTCCATGAAAACAATCATACGGATGGCTTATATTTTGTTTTACGCTTAATGAAGCATGCTAGAAGCATTGCCTTCTATGTGTAAGCATACATGACCCCAAGTATATTCCATTACCAGAAACATCTAGTATGCCATAACAGCTGAAAATCTATCACTTTCATTAGAATTGATAGATAAGGTTTTGTTAAAATGTCTTAGTTAATTTATCGCTAAAAAATCATCACATTCAACTTCCCCTTACTTTGCACAGTAACTGCTGTAAATTTCCAAAATAGGGTCGCATCTTACATTTTTATAACAATAAAGCAAGTTTCAGGTGCCAAAATTTTGTAGAGATCACGAGAATACCTGTTCACTTTTAAACACAGTCTCAAAAGTTTTTGAAAAACCTTCCTAAATTAAAGAATATACTGTTTCTAAGGTAGGGATTGTAATTTAAGTATTAATACGTGATGTAGGTATTGATTAATTAGTGCATAATTATAGATCTTAAGGTCATGATTCATGATGTACGTATTTGTTTATGATATTGCGTACATCTCTTATGGTCATTATACATGGCGTATGTATTGTTTATGATATTGCGTATATCTCTTATGGTCATTATACATGGCGTATGTATTGTTTATGATATTGCGTACATCTCTTATGGTCATTATACATGGCGTATGTATTGTTTATGATATTGCGTATATCTCCTATGGTCATTATACATGGCGTATGTATTGTTTATGATATTGCGTATATCTCTTATGGTCATTATACATGGCGTATGTATTGTTTATGATATTGCGTACATCTCTTATGGTCATTATACATGGCGTATGTATTGTTTATGATATTGCGTACATCTCTTATAGTCATTATACATGGCGTATGTATTGTTTACGATATTGCGTACATCTCTTATGGTCATTATACATGGCGTACGTATTGTTTACGATATTGCGTACATCTCTTATGGTCATTATACATGGCGTATGTATTGTTTATGATATTGCGTATATCTCTTATGGTCATTATACATGGCGTATGTATTGTTTATGATATTGCGTATATCTCGTATGGTCATTATACATGACGTATGTATTGTTTATGATATTGCGTATATCTCTTATGGTCATTATACATGACGTATGTATTGTTTATGATATTGCGTATATCTCTTATGGTCATTATACATGGCGTACATATTGTTTATGATATTGCGTATATCTCTTATGGTCATTATACATGGCTTATGCATTGTTTATGATATTGCGTATATCTCGTATGGTCATTATACATGACGTATGTATTGTTTACGATATTGCGTATATCTCTTATGGTCATTATACATGACGTATGTATTGTTTACGATATTGCGTATATCTCTTATGGTCATTATACATGGCGTATGTATTGTTTACGATATTGCGTATATCTCTTATGGTCATTATACATGGCGTATGTATTGTTTACGATATTGCATACATCTCTTATGGTCATTATACATGGCGTATGTATTGTTTACGATATTGCGTATATCTCTTATGGTCATTATACATGGCGTATGTATTGTTTACGATATTGCGTATATCTCTTATGGTCATTATACATGGCGTATGTATTGTTTACGATATTGCATACATCTCTTATGGTCATTATACATGGCGTATGTATTGTTTACGATATTGCGTATATCTCTTATGGTCATTATACATGGCGTATGTATTGTTTATGATATTGCGTATATCTCTTATGGTCATTATACATGGCGTACGTATTGTTTATGATATTGCGTATATCTCTTATGGTCATTATACATGGCGTACGTATTGTTAATTTTATTGCGTGTATCTCTTACTGTCATTATACATGGCGTATGTATTGTTTACGATATTGCGTATATCTCTTATGGTCATTATACATGGCGTATGTATTGTTTACGATATTGCGTATATCTCTTATGGTCATTATACATGGCGTATGTATTGTTTATGATATTGCGTATATCTCTTATGGTCATTATACATGGCGTATGTATTGTTTACGATATTGCGTATATCTCTTATGGTCATTATACATGGCGTATGTATTGTTTACGATATTGCGTATATCTCTTATGGTCATTATACATGGCGTATGTATTGTTTATAATATTGCGTATATCTCTTATGGTCATTATACATGGCGTATGTATTGTTTATGATATTGCGTATATCTCTTATGGTCATTATACATGGCGTATGTATTGTTTACGATATTGCGTATATCTCTTATGGTCATTATACATGGCGTACGTATTGTTTATGATATTGCGTATATCTCTTATGGTCATTATACATGGCGTACGTATTGTTTATGATATTGCGTATATCTCTTATGGTCATTATACATGGCTTATGCATTGTTAATTTTATTGTGTGTATCTCTTACTGTCATTATACATGGCGTATGTATTGTTTATGATATTGCATATATCTCCTATGGTCATTATACATGGCGTACGTATTGTTTATGATATTGCGTATATCTCTTATGGTCATTATACATGGCGTATGTATTGTTTACGATATTGCGTATATCTCCTCTGGTCATTATACATGGCGTATGTATTGTTTACGATATTGCGTATATCTCCTATGGTCAGGATACATGGCGTATGTATTGTTTACGATATTGCATATATCTCCTATGGTCAGGATACATGGCGTATGTATTGTTTACGATATTGCATATATCTCCTATGGTCAGGATACATGGCGTATGTATTGTTTACGATATTGCGTATATCTCCTATGGTCAGGATACATGGCGTATGTATTGTTTACGATATTGCGTATATCTCCTATGGTCAGGATACATGGCGTATGTATTGTTTATGATATTGCGTATATCTCCTATGGTCATTATACATGGCGTATGTATTGTTTATGATATTGCGTATATCTCGTATGGTCATTTTACATGACGTATGTATTGTTTATGATATTGCGTATATCTCTTATGGTCATTATACATGGCGTATGTATTGTTTATGATATTGCGTATATCTCTTATGGTCATTATACATGGCGTGTGTATTGTTTATGATATTGCGTATATCTCTTATGGTCATTATACATGGCGTGTGTATTGTTTATGATATTGCGTATATCTCTTATGGTCATTATACATGACGTGTGTATTGTTTATGATATTGCGTATATCTCCTATGGTCATTATACATGACGTGTGTATTGTTTATGATATTACATATATTTTCTATGGTCAGGATACATGGCGTATGTATTGTTCATGATATTGCATATATCTCCTATGGTCATTATACATGACGTATGTATTGTTTATGATATTGCGTATATCTCCTATGGTCATGATACATGGCGTATGTATTGTTTATGATATTGCGTATATCTCCTATGGTCAGGATACATGGCGTATGTATTGTTTATGATATTGCGTATATCTCCTATGGTCAGGATACATGGCGTATGTATTGTTTATGATATTGCATATATTTTCTATGGTCAGGATACATGGCGTATGTATTGTTTATGATATTGCGTATATCTCTTATGGTCATTATACATGGCGTATGTATTGTTTATGATATTGCGTATATCTCCTATGGTCAGGATACATGATGTATGTATTGTTTATGATATTGCGTATATCTCCTATGGTCAGGATGATGTACGTATTGTTTATGATATTGCGTATATCTTCTATGGTCAGGATACATGATGTACGTATTGTTAATGATATTGTGTATATCTCCTATGGTCAGGATACATGATGTACGTATTGTTTATGATATTGTGTATATCTCCTATGGTCAGGATACATGATGTACGTATTGTTTATGATATTGTGTATATCTCCTATGGTCAGGATACATGAAGTACCTATTGTTCATATATATTGCGTATACATCTTAAAATCACAATACATGATGTACATACTGTTTCTGAGATTGCGTATATCTGGTAGAGTGGGGACCTTGTTAGGAGCGTCTGTTATGTCCTCGTAGTTGATGATGAACAGAATTATCTCCCCATGTTCATTCTTCACAGGGGCTACCAGCACACTACATAGGAACTTCTCTCCTGAAACAAGAATAACACATGATTTTAAACATGTAAAGACCTTCCAACTCTTGATATAAATTTATTAACAACACTGGATGCATGTCGGCAGCTCGCTCCTTGTCCCACCTCTTAAACCTGCCCAAAAATTGAAAAAACAGATTTAGTGATCTCAAGCCTGTTCTGATAATGATTTTTAAGTCATGTCTAACGTTATTGCTTAAGTTAATCTTTAATATTGGGTATTGTAAAGAAACTCAAATACAATAAAGGAATTTCCAGTAAGTATTGAATACAATCATTTCAGCTCTGTGGGTGTTTAAAAGTTGAAGACATTTTTTTTTTGCGAACATTTTTTCCAGGAAAGTAGGACAGATGATATTTTAAGGCTCACACAACAAGAAGAATTGTAAAACAGTAAAATATGATACAATTTTGGAATAGATCATTACATGTTGAGGCGATAAAACCCATTTGCAGGAAAATGTTTTACAAGATCAAATTAAAGATATGTATGTTTGTTGTTAGCAATGCTGGGCTTGATTGATATAAATACTAACACACCAAATTGTTTGGTTAAAACCAAGGGAACCAAAAGTGACATTAAAATATACCTTTGTTCAGCCATCAACCTCAAGAAAAGAAATGCACCTTTCACATAATAATTACTCTCACTAAGCAGAATGATTGGCAAATCTCTTCAATGAACTTCAGACAGTCTTATAACATTCTACAAACAATCATGAAATGTCTTCTATGGTCAATTGCCACCTCCGTTAATTATAACTTGCCATAAATGACATATTTACTGTTAACTGTAACTTGCCTTAAATGGCCTATTTACTGTTAACTGTAACTTGCCTATTTACTGTTAACTGTAACTTGCCATAAATGGCCTATTTACTGTTAACTGTAACTTGCCATAAATGGCCTATTTACTGTTAACTGTTACTTGCCATAAATGGCCTATTTACTGTTAACTGTAACTTGCCATAAATGGCCTATTTACTGTTAACTGTAACTTGCCATAAATGGCATATTTACTGTTAACTGTAACTTGCCATAAATGGCCTATTTACTGTAAACTGTAACTTGCCATAAATGACCTATTTACTGTTAACTGTAACTAGCCATAAATGGCCTATTTACTGTTAACTGTAACTATTAAATGACCTATTTACTATCTAACGCTACCTGTAACTTGAAACAAGTGACCTCTTTACCGTTACGTGTAACTAGCCATAAGTGACCTCTTTACCGTTACCTGTAACTAGACATAAGTGACCTATTTACCGTTACCTGTAACTAGACATAAGTGACCTATTTATCGTTACCAGTAACTAGCCATAAATGACCTATTTACCGTAACCTGTAACTAGCAATAAATGACCTATTTACAGTCACCTGTCACTAGCCATTAATGACCTATTTACTGTCACCTGTAACTAGCCATAACTGACCTATTTACCGTGACCTGTAACTAGCCATAACTGACCTATTTACCGTTACCTGTAACTAGCCATATGTGACCTAATAACTGTCAACTGTACCTAGCCATATGTGACCTAATAACTGTCAACTGTACCTAGCCATATGTGACCAATTAACTGTTAACTGTACCTAGCCATAAATGACCTATTTACCCTGTTAACTGTACCTAGCCATAAATGACCTATTTACCCTGTAAACTGTAACTTGCCATAAATGACCTATTTACCCTGTTAACTGTAACTAGCCATAAATGACCTATTTACCCTGTAAACTGTAACTTGCCGTAAATGACCTATTTACCCTGTTAACTGTAACTAGCCGTAAATGACCTATTTACCCTGTAAACTGTAACTAGCCGTAAATGACCTATTTACCCTGTTAACTGTAACTAGCCATAAATGACCTATTTACCCTGTAAACTGTAACTTGCCGTAAATGACCTATTTACCCTGTTAACTGTAACTAGCCATAAATGACCTATTTACCCTGTAAACTGTAACTTGCCGTAAATGACCTATTTACCCTGTTAACTGTAACTAGCCGTAAATGACCTATTTACCCTGTAAACTGTAACTAGCCGTAAATGACCTATATACCCTGTTAACTGTAACTAGCCATAAATGACCTATTTACCCTGTTAACTGTAACTAGCCATAAATGACCTATTTACCCTGTAAACTGTAACTTGCCGTAAATGACCTATTTACCCTGTTAACTGTAACTAGCCGTAAATGACCTATTTACCCTGTAAACTGTAACTAGCCATAAATGACCTATTTACCCTGTAAACTGTAACTAGCCGTAAATGACCTATTTACCCTGTAAACTGTAACTTGCCGTAAATGACCTATTTACCCTGTTAACTGTAACTAGCCATAAATGACCTATTTACCCTGTTAACTGTAACTAGCCATAAATGACCAATTTACCCTGTTAACTGTAACTAGCCATAAATGACCTATTTACCCTGTAAACTGTAACTTGCCGTAAATGACCTATTTACCCTGTAAACTGTAACTTGCCGTAAATGACCTATTTACCCTGTTAACTGTAACTAGCCATAAATGACCTATTTACCCTGTAAACTGTAACTTGCCGTAAATGACCTATTTACCCTGTAAACTGTACCTAGCCATAAATGACCTATTTACCCTGTTAACTGTAACTAGCCATAAATGACCTATTTACCCTGTAAACTGTAACTTGCCATAAATGACCTATTTACCCTGTTAACTGTAACTAGCCATAAATGACCTATTTACCCTGTAAACTGTAACTAGCCGTAAATGACCTATTTACCCTGTTAACTGTAACTAGCCGTAAATGACCTATTTACCCTGTAAACTGTAACTAGCCGTAAATGACCTATTTACCCTGTTAACTGTAACTAGCCATAAATGACCTATTTACCCTGTAAACTGTAACTTGCCGTAAATGACCTATTTACCCTGTTAACTGTAACTAGCCATAAATGACCTATTTACCCTGTAAACTGTAACTTGCCGTAAATGACCTATTTACCCTGTTAACTGTAACTAGCCGTAAATGACCTATTTACCCTGTAAACTGTAACTAGCCGTAAATGACCTATATACCCTGTTAACTGTAACTAGCCATAAATGACCTATTTACCCTGTTAACTGTAACTAGCCATAAATGACCTATTTACCCTGTAAACTGTAACTTGCCGTAAATGACCTATTTACCCTGTTAACTGTAACTAGCCGTAAATGACCTATTTACCCTGTAAACTGTAACTAGCCATAAATGACCTATTTACCCTGTAAACTGTAACTAGCCGTAAATGACCTATTTACCCTGTAAACTGTAACTTGCCGTAAATGACCTATTTACCCTGTTAACTGTAACTAGCCATAAATGACCTATTTACCCTGTTAACTGTAACTAGCCATAAATGACCAATTTACCCTGTTAACTGTAACTAGCCATAAATGACCAATTTACCCTGTAAACTGTAACTAGCCGTAAATGACCTATTTACCCTGTAAACTGTAACTTGCCGTAAATGACCTATTTACCCTGTTAACTGTAACTAGCCATAAATGACCTATTTACCCTGTAAACTGTAACTAGCCGTAAATGACCTATTTACCCTGTAAACTGTACCTAGCCATAAATGACCTATTTACCCTGTTAACTGTAACTAGCCATAAATGACCTATTTACCCTGTAAACTGTAACTTGCCGTAAATGACCTATTTACCCTGTTAACTGTAACTAGCCATAAATGACCTATTTACCCTGTAAACTGTAACTTGCTGTAAATGACCTATTTACCCTGGTAACTATAACTAGCGATAAATGACCTATTTACTGTTACCTGTAAATAGCCATAAATGACCTTTTTACTGTTACCTGTAACTAGTGATAAATGACTTATTTAACGTTAACTGTAACTAGCCATGAATAAACTTTTTACCAGTAATTGTGAGCAAATTCAGGCCACCATTTTTTCTTTCTTATGGTTGGTTAGCTGGTCGTCCACCAAGGCATATTAAGACAAAATATGACTTACTTTTAGAGCTCCTGCTATGGCAACATATTTAATTCTTATGTTACATTTTATTTATTGTCTGATATGCATGACCTCATCATCATGTTTCAGATATATCATATTTTTGCATTTGAGAAATATGATGAATATGTTACGCTCTGATAAACCTACAAAATTCATATCAATACGATGTATCTGGTACCATTATTCAATATAAAACAGACATTTTGTTATTAACCAATGTTTCACCACATTCATTTATATGAAAGAAGTACATTCATATTAAGAGAGTATATTAGTTAAATAATAAACATATCATTCAAACATGTGAGTATGCTATCCATATTTCATCTCCAAACTCAAAATCTTTAAATCCCTGGTTGTTCCAGGAGCAAGGGTTTATGAACTTTTTGCTTGAAATAAACATCAGTTACTTAAATTAATAAATACTCATTGTCTTAGGATGAGATATCACAGCAGAATCTATGCCCAGATCAGCAGTTTCGTTTAATCTGTTAAAGACAAGCCAGCTATTCAGGGAATCATCCATCTCAAAGAATGCTTTTCAAGGAATCATCCGCTGTCAAAGGCCAGCTATTCAGGGAATCATCCTCTGTCAAAGGCCACTATTCAGGGAATCCTCCTCTGTCAAAGGTCACTCTTCAGGGAATCCTCCTCTGTCAAAGGCCACTATTCAGGGAATTCTCCTCTGTCAAAGGTCACTTTTCAGGGAATCCTCCTCTGTCAAAGGCCACTATTCAGGGAATCATCCTCTGTCAAAGGCCAGCTATTCAGGGAATCATCCTCTGTCAAAGGCAAGCTATTTAGCAAATCATCCTCTGTCATGGCAAGCTATTCAGGGAATCATCTTCTGTCAAAGGCCAGCTATTCAGGGAATCATCCCCTGTCAAAGGCCAGCTATTTAGGGAATCATCCCCTGTCAAAGGCAACTATTCAGGGAATCATCCACTGTCAAAGGCCAGCTATTCAGGGAATCATCCCCTGTCAAAGGCCAGCTATTCAGGAAATCATCCCCTGTCAAAGGCAACTATTCAGGGAATCATCCACTGTCAAAGGCCAGCTATTCAGGGAATCATCCCCTGTCAAAGGCCAGCTATTCAGGGAATCATCCCCTATCAAAGGCCACTATTCAGGGAATCATCCACTGTCAAAGGCCAGCTATTCAGGGAATCATCCACTGTCAAAGGCCAGCTATTCAGGGAATCATCTTCTGTCAAATGCCAGCTATTCAGGGAATCATCCTCTGTCAAAGGCCACTATTTAGGGAATCATCTTCTGTCAAAGGCCAGCTATTCAGGGAATCATCCACTGTCAAAGGCCACTATTCAGGGAATCATCCACTGTCAAAGGCCACTATTCAGGGAATCATCCACTGTCAAAGGCCAGCTATTCAGGGAATCATCCTCTGTCAAAGGCCAGCTATTCAGGGAATCATCCCCTATCAAAGGCCACTATTCAGGGAATCATCCACTGTCAAAGGCCAGGTATTCAGGGAATCATCCACTGTCAAAGGCCACTATTCAGGGAATCATCCACTGTCAAAGGCCAGCGATTCAGGGAATCATCCTCTGTCAAAGGCCACTATTCAGGGAATCATCCTCTGTCAAAGGCCAGCTATTCAGGGAATCATCCTCTGTCAAAGGCCACTATTCAGGGAATCATCCTCTGTTAAAGGCCAGCTATTCAGGGAATCATCTTTTGTCAATGGCCAGCTATTCAGGGAATCATCTTCTGTCAAAGGGCCAGCTATTCAGGGAATCGTCCTCTGTCAAAGGGCCAACTATTCAGTGAATCATCCTCTGTCAAAGGGCCAGCTATTCAGTGAATCATCCTCTGTCAAAGGCCAGCTATTCAGGGAATCATCTTTTGTCAAAGGCCAGCTATTCAGGGAATCATCTTCTGTCAAAGCCCAGCTATTCAGGGAATCGTCCTCTGTCAAAGGCCACTATTCAGGGAATCATCCTCTGTCAAAGGCCAGCAATTCAGTAAATCATCCTCTGTCAAATGCCACTTTTCAGAGGATAATCCTTAGTCAAAGGCAAGCTATTCAGGGAATCATCCTCTGTCAAAGGCCCGCTATTTAGGGAATCATCCACTTTCATGGTCCACTATTCAGGGAATCATCCTCCTTCAAAGGCCAGCTATTCAGGGAATCATCCTCTGTCAATGGTCAGTTATTCAAGGAATCAACCCCTGTCAAAGGCCTGCTATTCACGGAATCATCCCCTGTCAAAGGCCTGCTATTCAGGGAATCATCCCCTGTCAAAGGCAAGCTATTCAGGGAATCATCCTCCTTCAAAGGCCAGCTATTCAGGAAATCATCCCCTGTCGAAGGCCACTATTCAGGGAATCATCCTCTGTCAAAGGTCACTATTCAGAAAATCATCCTCTGTCAAAGGCCAGCTATTCAGGGAATCATCCTCTGTCAAAGGCCAGCTATTCAGGGAATCATCCACTGTCAAAGGCCTGCTATTCAGGGTATCATCAGCTGTCAAAGGCCCATTATTCAGGGAATCATCCCCTGTCAAAGGCCACTATTCAGGGAATCATTCTCTGTCAAAGGTCTGCTAGTCAGGGAATCATCCGCTTTAAAAGCCACTATTCAGGAAATCATCTTCTGTCAAAGGCCACTATTCAGGGAATCATCCTCTGTCAAAGGTCACTATTCTGAAAATCATCCTCTGTCAAAGGCCTGCTATTCAGGGAATCATCCCCTGTCAAAGGCCAGCTATTCAGGGAATCATCCGCTGTCAAAGGCCTGCTATTCAGGGTATCATCAGCTGTCAAAGGCCCACTATTCAGGGAATCATCCCCTGTCAAAGGCCACTATTCAGTGAATCATCCTCTGTCAAAGGTCCGCTTTTCAGGGAATCATTCGCTTTAAAAGGCCACTATTCAGGGAATCATCCTCTGTCAAAGGCCACTATTCAGGGAATCATCCTCTGTCAAAGGCCCGCTATTCAGGGAATCATCCTCTGTCAAAGGTCACTATTCAGGGAATCATCCTCTGTCAAAGGCCACTATTCAGGGAATCATCCTCTGTCAAAGGTCACTATTTAGGGAATCATCCTCTGTCAAAGGTCACTATTCAGGGAATCATCCTCTTTCAAAGGCCAGCTATTCAGGGAATCATCCTCTGTCAAAGGGCCAGCTATTCAGTGAATCATCCTCTGTCAAAGGGCCAGCTATTCAGTGAATCATCCTCTGTCAAAGGCAAGCTATTCAGGGAATCATCTTTTGTCAAAGGCCCGCTATTAAGGGAATCATCCTCTGTCAAAGGCCCGCTATTCAGGGAATCATCTTTTGTCAAAGGCCAGCTATTCAGGGAATCATCCTCTGTCAAAAGCCCGCTATTCAGGGAATCATCTTCTGTCAAAGGCCCGCTATTCAGAGAATCATCTTCTGTCAAAGGCCAGCTTTTCAGAGAATCATCCTCTGTCAAAGGCCAGCTATTCAGGGAATCATCCTGTCAAAGGCCAGCTATTCAGGGAATCATCCTCTGTCAAAGGCCAGCTATTCAGGGAATCATCCTCTGTCAAAGGCCCGCTATTCAGAGAATCATCCTCTGTCAAAGGGCCAGCTATTCAGAGAATCATCTTCTGTCAAAGGCCAGCTATTCAGGGAATCATCCACTGTCAAAGGCCCGCTATTCAGAGAATCATCTTCTGTCAAAGGTCACTATTCAGGGAATCATCTTTTGTCAAAGGCCAGCTATTCAGGGAATCATCTTCTGTCAAAGGCCCGCTATTCAGAGAATCATCTTCTGTCAAAGGCCAGCTATTCAGGGAATCATCCCCTGTCAAAGGCCCGCTATTCAGAGAATCATCTTCTGTCAAAGGCCCGCTATTCAGAGAATCATCTTCTGTCAAAGGCCACTATTCAGGGAATCATCCTCTGTCAAAGGTCACTATTCAGGGAATCATCCCCTGTCAAAGGCCTGCTATTCAGGGAATCATCCCCTGTCAAAGGCCTGCTATTCAGGGAATCATCTTCTGTCAAAGGCCTGCTATTCAGGGAATCATCCGCTGTCAAAGGCCTGCTATTCAGGGTATCATCCGCTGTCAAAGGCCCACTATTCAGGGAATCATCCTCCTTCAAAGGCCCGCTATTCAGGGAATCATCCTCTGTCAAAGGTCACTATTCAGGGAATCATCCTCTGTCAAAGGTCACTATTCAGGGAATCATCCGCTGTCAAAGGCCTGCTATTCAGGGAATCATCAGCTGTCAAAGGCCACTATTCAGGGAATCATCCTCTGACAAAGGTCACTATTCAGGGAATCATCCTCTGTCAAAGGTCACTATTCAGGGAATCATCCGCTGTCAAAGGCCTGCTATTCAGGGTATCATCCGCTGTCAAAGGCCCACTATTCATGGAATCATCCTCCTTCAAAGGTCCGCTATTCAGGGAATCATCCGCTGTCAAAGGCCACTATTCAGGGAATCATCCTCTGTCAAAGGTCACTATACAGGGAATCATCCGCTGTCAAAGGCCTGCTATTCAGGGTATCATCCGCTGTCAAAGGCCCGCTATTCAGAGAAACATCTTCTGTCAAAGGCCACTATTCAGGTAATCATTCGATGTTGAGGAAATCATCTTCTTTCAAAGACTACTATTCAGGGAATTATTCGCAATTAAGGGAATTATCTGCTATTCAAGAAAATCATCTGCTATGCAGGGAATCAGCTGCTATGCAGGGAATCAGCTGCTATTCAGGGAATCAGCTGCTATTCAGAGAAGCATCCATATATCAGGGAATCAGTTGCTATTCAGGGAATCGGCCCCTATTCAGGAATTCCTCTGCTAGTCAGGGAATCATCTGCTATCAAGGAAGTCATTGGCTATTCAAGAAATTAACTGCCTTACAGTAAACGTCCACTTTTTGAACTCGAAAGGTGAGACCAGTCGCAGTTCATAAGTGCCAAAAATATACATTCCGATTCCTCTTAAATAGGGCAAAGAATTTCCTATCACAATGTCTTCAAATTTTCATGAATTTTTTATTCAACTTTAGTTCTTATTTACAATGACAGATCTCAGCTTTTCTGGCATGTTAACTCCACTAATTCTCTTGTTTTTCCAAGTTTTAATCGGAGAATTAATTTAATATTACATCAATCATTCTGAAATCTGTTTAAGACCTGTTTGATGCTGCAGACTTTTTCCTCTCTCAGCATAATTGTTGTTTTGAAATACAAGCAAAACAGATGATCATTTCCAGGGGTATGGCTAAACCAGAATTTATGTGCAGGCCCAGCTTTTTGGGGTGGTTTAGGGGTCCCTCCAAATTTTCTTTTAATGCATGATGCACTAAGATGCATTCTTTGCTATATATAAGAAAAATAAGAAGAAAAAAATAAATACACTTTTGGATTGTTTTAGAGCTATATTGCCTATAAGAGCTACACCAGTAGTGTGCAGGCCCGGGCCTATAGTGCTTGTGTTGAGATAACCAGTGATGTCAGGCTTGCGCATAGTGCCTTCCTAGAGCTACACCAGTGAAGTGCAGGCCAGGGCCTATAGTGCCTACGTGGAGCACCATCAGTGATGTGCAGGCCAGGGCTTATAGTGCCTACATGGAGCTACGCCAGCGATGTACAGGCCCAGACCTATAGTGCCTACCTGGAGTTACATCAGTGATGTGCAGGCCAGGGCTTATAGTGCCTACATGGAGCTACGCCAGTGATGTGCAGGCCCAGGCCTATAGTGCCTTTGTGGAGCTAAGCCATTGATGTGAAGGCCCGGGTCTACATTGCTCACATTGAGCTACACCAGTGATGTGCAGGCCCAGGCCTATAGTGCCTTTGTGGAGCTAAGCCATTGATGTGAAGGCCCGGGTCTACATTGCTCACATTGAGCTATGCCAGTTATGTGCAGGCCTGGGCATTTAGTGCCTACCTGGAGTTACACCAGTTATGTGCAGGCCTGGGCCTTTAGTGCCTACCTGGAGTTACACCAGTTATGTGCAGGCCTGGACCTTTAGTGCCTACGTGGAGCTATGCCAGTGATGTGCAGGCCTGGGCCTTTAGTGCCTACCTGGAGTTACACCAGTTATGTGCAGGCCTGGGCCTTTAGTGCCTACGTGGAGCTATGCCAGTGATGTGAAGGCCTGGGCCTATTGTGCTTACGTGGAGCTACGTCAGTGATGTGCAGGCCTGGGCTTATTGTGCTTACGTGGAGCTACGTCAGTGATGTGCAGGGCCTATAGTGCCTACTGGTGCTACGCCAGGGATGTACAGGCCTAGGCCTATAGTGCCTACGTGGAGCTATGCCAGTGATATGCATGCCTGGGCCTATAGTGCCTATGTGGAGCTACATCAGTGATGTGCAGGCCCAGGCCTATAGTGCTTGTGTTGAAATAACCAGTGATGTCAGGCTTGGGCATAGTGCTTTCCTAAAGCTACACCAGTGATGTGCAGGCCCAGGCTTATAGTGCCTTCCTAGAGCTACACCAGTGAAGTGCAGGCCAGGGCCTATAGTGCCTACGTGGAGCACCATCAGTGATGTGCAGGCCAGGGCTTATAGAGCCTACATGGAGCTACGCCAGCGATGTACAGGCCCAGACCTATAGTGCCTACCTGGAGTTACATCAGTGATGTGCAGGCCCAGGCCTATAGTGCCTTTGTGGAGCTAAGCTAGTGATGTGCAAGCCCAGGTCTACAGTGCCTACATTGAGCTACACCAGTGATGTGCAGGCCTGGGCCTATAGTGCCTTTGTGGAGCTAAGCCATTGATGTGCAGGCCTGGGCCTTTAGTGCCTACGTGGAGCTATGCCAGTGATGTGCAGGCCTAGGCCTAAAGTGCCTACGTGGAGCTATGCCAGTGATGTACAGGCCAGGGCCTATAGTGCCTACGTGGAGCTATGCCAGTGATGTGCAGGCCAGGGCCTATAGTGCCTACGTGGAGCTATGCCAGTGATGTGCAGGCCTGGGCCTTTAGTGCCTACGTGGAGCTATGCCAGTGATGTACAGGCCTGGGCCTATAGTGCCTACGTGGAGCTATGCCAGTGATGTGCAGGCCTGGGCCTATAGTGCCTACGTGGAGCTATGCCAGTGATGTACAGGCCAGGGCCTATAGTGCCTACGTGGAGCTATGCCAGTGATGTACAGGCCAGGGCCTATAGTGCCTACGTGGAGCTATGCCAGTGATGTGCAGGCCAGGGCCTATAGTGCCTACGTGGAGCTATGCCAGTGATGTGCAGGCCTGGGCCTATAGTGCCTACGTGGAGCTATGCCAGTGATGTGCAGGCCTGGGCCTTTAGTGCCTACATGGAGCTACACCAGTTATGTGCAGGCCAGGGCCTTTAGTGCCTACGTGGAGCTATGCCAGTGATGTGCAGGCCTGGGCCTTTAGTGCCTACATGGAGCTACACCAGTTATGTGCAGGCCTGGGCCTTTAGTGCCTACGTGGAGCTATGCCAGTGATGTGCAGGCCTGGGCCTTTAGTGCCTACATGGAGCTACACCAGTTATGTGCAGGCCAGGGCCTTTAGTGCCTACGTGGAGCTATGCCAGTGATGTGCAGGCCTGGGCCTATAGTGCCTACGTGGAGCTATGCCAGTGATGTGCAGGCCTGGGCCTATAGTGCCTACATGGAGCTATGCCAGTGATGTGCAGGCCTGGGCCTATAGTGCCTACGTGGAGCTATGCCAGTGATGTGCAGGCCTGGGCCTTTAGTGCCTACATGGAGCTACACCAGTTATGTGCAGGCCTGGGCCTTTAGTGCCTACGTGGAGCTATGCCAGTGATGTGCAGGCCTGGGCCTTTAGTGCCTACATGGAGCTACACCAGTTATGTGCAGGCCAGGGCCTTTAGTGACTACGTGGAGCTATGCCAGTGATGTGCAGGCCTGGGCCTATAGTGCCTACGTGGAGCTATGCCAGTGATGTGCAGGCCTGGGCCTATAGTGCCTACATGGAGCTATGCCAGTGATGTGCAGGCCTGGGCCTATAGTGCCTACGTGGAGCTATGCCAGTGATGTGCAGGCCTGGGCCTTTAGTGCCTACATGGAGCTATGCCAGTGATGTGCAGGCCTGGGCCTTTAGTGCCTACATGGAGCTATGCCAGTGATGTGCAGGCCTGGGCCTTTAGTGCCTACGTGGACCTATGCCAGTGATGTACAGGCCTGGGCCTATAGTGCCTACGTGGAGCTATGCCAGTGATGTACAGGCCAGGGCCTATAGTGCCTACGTGGAGCTATGCCAGTGATGTACAGGCCAGGGCCTATAGTGCCTACATGGAGCTACACAAGTGATGTGCAGGCCCAGGCCTTTAGTGCCTACGTGGAGCTATGCCAGTGATGTGCAGGCCTGGGCCTATAGTGCCTACGTGGAGCTATGCCAGTGATGTACAGGCCAGGGCCTATAGTGCCTACGTGGAGCTATGCCAGTGATGTACAGGCCAGGGCCTATAGTGCCTACATGGAGCTACACAAGTGATGTGCAGGCCCAGGCCTTTAGTGCCTACGTGGAGCTATGCCAGTGATGTGCAGGCCTGGGCCTATAGTGCCTACGTGGAGCTACACAAGTGATGTACAGGCCAGGGCCTATAGTGCCTACGTGGAGCTATGCCAGTGATGTGCAGGCCTGGGCCTATAGTGCCTACATGGAGCTACACAAGTGATGTGCAGGCCCAGGCCTTTAGTGCCTACGTGGAGCTATGCCAGTGATGTGCAGGCCTGGGCCTATAGTGCCTACGTGGAGCTACACAAGTGATGTACAGGCCTGGGCTTATAGTGCCTACGTGGACCTATGCCAGTGATGTACAGGCCAGGGCCTATAGTGCCTACGTGGAGCTATGCAAGTGATGTACAGGCCAGGGCCTATAGTGCCAACGTGGAGCTATGCCAGTGATGTACAGGCCAGGGCCTATAGTGCCTACATGGAGCTACACAAGTGATGTACAGGCCAGGGCCTATAGTGCCTACGTGGAGCTAAGCCAGTGATGTGCAGGCCTGGGCCTATAGTGCCTACGTGGAGCTATGCCAGTGATGTGCAGGCCTGGGCCTATAGTGCCTACGTGGAGCTATGCCAGTGATGTGCAGGCCTGGGCCTATAGTGCCTACGTGGAGCTATGCCAGTGATGTGCAGGCCTGGGCCTATAGTGCCTACGTGGAGCTATGCCAGTGATGTACAGGCCAGGGCCTATAGTGCCTACGTGGAGCTATGCCAGTGATGTACAGGCCAGGGCCTATAGTGCCTACGTGGAGCTAAGCCAGTGATGTGCAGGCCTGGGCCTATAGTGCCTACGTGGAGTTACACAAGTGATGTGCAGGCCTGGGCCTTTAGTGCCTACGTGGAGCTATGCCAGTGATGTGCAGGCCTGGGCCTATAGTGCCTTCGTGGAGCTATGCCAGTGATGTGCAGGCCTGGGCCTATAGTGCCTACGTGGAGCTATGCCAGTGATGTGCAGGCCTGGGCCTTTAGTGCCTACGTGGAGCTATGCCAGTGATGTGCAGGCCTGGGCCTTTAGTGCCTACATGGAGCTACACCAGTTATGTGCAGGCCAGGCCTATAGTGCCAACGTGGAGCAATGCCAGTGATGTACTGTCCAGGCCTATAGTGCCAACGTGGAGCTATGCCAGTGATGTACTGTCCAGGCCTATAGTGCCAACGTGGAGCTATGCCAGTGATGTACTGTCCAGGCCTATAGTGCCAACGTGGAGCTATGCCAGTGATGTACTGTCCAGGCCTATAGTGCCAACGTGGAGCAATGCCAGTGATGTACTGTCCAGGCCTATAGTGCCAACGTGGAGCAATGCCAGTGATGTACTGTCCAGGCCTATAGTGCCTACATTGAGCTACACCAGTGATGTACTGTCCAGGCCTATAGTGCCAACGTGGAGCAATGCCAGTGATGTACTGTCCAGGCCTATAGTGCCAACGTGGAGCAATGCCAGTGATGTACTGTCCAGGCCTATAGTGCCTACGTGGAGCTATGCCAGTGATGTGCAGGCCTGGGCCTTTAGTGCCTACATGGAGCTACACCAGTTATGTGCAGGCCAGGCCTATAGTGCCAACGTGGAGCAATGCCAGTGATGTACTGTCCAGGCCTATAGTGCCAACGTGGAGCTATGCCAGTGATGTACTGTCCAGGCCTATAGTGCCAACGTGGAGCTATGCCAGTGATGTACTGTCCAGGGCTATAGTGCCAACGTGGAGCTATGCCAGTGATGTACTGTCCAGGCCTATAGTGCCAACGTGGAGCAATGCCAGTGATGTACTGTCCAGGCCTATAGTGCCAACGTGGAGCAATGCCAGTGATGTACTGTCCAGGCCTATAGTGCCTACATTGAGCTACACCAGTGATGTACTGTCCAGGCCTATAGTGCCAACGTGGAGCAATGCCAGTGATGTACTGTCCAGGCCTATAGTGCCAACGTGGAGCAATGCCAGTGATGTACTGTCCAGGCCTATAGTGCCTACGTGGAGCTATGCCAGTGATGTGCAGGCCTGGGCCTTTAGTGCCTACATGGAGCTACACCAGTTATGTGCAGGCCAGGCCTATAGTGCCAACGTGGAGCAATGCCAGTGATGTACTGTCCAGGCCTATAGTGCCAACGTGGAGCTATGCCAGTGATGTACTGTCCAGGCCTATAGTGCCAACGTGGAGCTATGCCAGTGATGTACTGTCCAGGCCTATAGTGCCAACGTGGAGCTATGCCAGTGATGTACTGTCCAGGCCTATAGTGCCAACGTGGAGCAATGCCAGTGATGTACTGTCCAGGCCTATAGTGCAAACGTGGAGCAATGCCAGTGATGTACTGTCCAGGCCTATAGTGCCTACATTGAGCTACACCAGTGATGTACTGTCCAGGCCTATAGTGCCAACGTGGAGCAATGCCAGTGATGTACTGTCCAGGCCTATAGTGTCAACGTGGAGCAATGCCAGTGATGTACTGTCCAGGCCTATAGTGCCAACGTGGAGCAATGCCAGTGATGTACTGTCCAGGCCTATAGTGCCAACGTGGAGCAATGCCAGTGATGTACTGTCCAGGCCTATAGTGCCAACGTGGAGCAATGCCAGTGATATACTGTCCAGGCCTATAGTGCCTACGTGGAGCTATGCCAGTGATGTACAGGCCAGGGCCTATAGTGCCTACGTGGAGCTATGCCAGTGATGTGCAGGCCAGGGCCTATAGTGCCTACGTGGAGCTATGCCAGTGATGTGCAGGCCTGGGCCTTTAGTGCCTACGTGGAGCTATGCCAGTGATGTACAGGCCTGGGCCTATAGTGCCTACGTGGAGCTATGCCAGTGATGTGCAGGCCTGGGCCTATAGTGCCTACGTGGAGCTATGCCAGTGATGTGCAGGCCTGGGCCTTTAGTGCCTACGTGGAGCTATGCCAGTGATGTGCAGGCCTGGGCCTATAGTGCCTACGTGGAGCTATGCCAGTGATGTGCAGGCCTGGGCCTATAGTGCCTACGTGGAGCTATGCCAGTGATGTGCAGGCCTGGGCCTTTAGTGCCTACGTGGAGCTATGCCAGTGATGTGCAGGCCTGGGCCTATAGTGCCTACGTGGAGCTATGCCAGTGATGTGCAGGCCTGGGCCTATAGTGCCTACGTGGAGCTATGCCAGTGATGTGCAGGCCTGGGCCTTTAGTGCCTACGTGGAGCTATGCCAGTGATGTACAGGCCAGGGCCTATAGTGCCTACATGGAGCTACACAAGTGATGTGCAGGCCCAGGCCTTTAGTGCCTACGTGGAGCTATGCCAGTGATGTGCAGGCCTGGGCCTATAGTGCCTACGTGGAGCTACACAAGTGATGTACAGGCCAGGGCCTATAGTGCCTACGTGGAGCTATGCCAGTGATGTGCAGGCCTGGGCCTATAGTGCCTACATGGAGCTATGCCAGTGATGTGCAGGCCTGGGCCTATAGTGCCTACGTGGAGCTAAGCCAGTGATGTGCAGGCCTTGGCCTATAGTGCCTACGTGGAGCTATGCCAGTGATGTGCAGGCCTGGGCCTATAGTGCCTACGTGGAGCTATGCCAGTGATGTGCAGGCCTTGGCCTATAGTGCCTACGTGGAGCTATGCCAGTGATGTGCAGGCCTGGGCCTATAGTGCCTACGTGGAGCTATGCCAGTGATGTACAGGCCAGGGCCTATAGTGCCTACGTGGAGCTATGCCAGTGATGTACAGGCCAGGGCCTATAGTGCCTACGTGGAGCTATGCCAGTGATGTGCAGGCCTGGGCCTATAGTGCCTACGTGGAGCTACACAAGTGATGTGCAGGCCTGGGCCTTTAGTGCCTACGTGGAGCTATGCCAGTGATGTGCAGGCCTGGGCCTATAGTGCCTACGTGGAGCTATGCCAGTGATGTGCAGGCCTGGGCCTATAGTGCCTACGTGGAGCTATGCCAGTGATGTACAGGCCAGGGCCTATAGTGCCTACGTGGAGCTATGCCAGTGATGTACAGGCCAGGGCCTATAGTGCCTACATGGAGCTACACAAGTGATGTGCAGGCCCAGGCCTTTAGTGCCTACGTGGAGCTATGCCAGTGATGTGCAGGCCTGGGCCTATAGTGCCTACGTGGAGCTATGCCAGTGATGTGCAGGCCTGGGCCTTTAGTGCCTACATGGAGCTACACCAGTTATGTGCAGGCCAGGCCTATAGTGCCAACGTGGAGCTATGCCAGTGATGTACAGGCCAGGGCCTATAGTGCCTACATGGAGCTACACAAGTGATGTGCAGGCCCAGGCCTTTAGTGCCTACGTGGAGCTATGCCAGTGATGTGCAGGCCTGGGCCTTTAGTGCCTACGTGGAGCTATGCCAGTGATGTGCAGGCCTGGGCCTATAGTGCCTACATGGAGCTACACCAGTTATGTGCAGGCCAGGCCTATAGTGCCAACGTGGAGCAATGCCAGTGATGTACTGTCCAGGCCTATAGTGCCAACGTGGAGCTATGCCAGTGATGTACTGTCCAGGCCTATAGTGCCAACGTGGAGCTATGCTAGTGATGTACTGTCCAGGCCTATAGTGCCAACGTGGAGCTATGCCAGTGATGTACTGTCCAGGCCTATAGTGCCAACGTGGAGCAATGCCAGTGATGTACTGTCCAGGCCTATAGTGCCAACGTGGAGCAATGCCAGTGATGTACTGTCCAGGCCTATAGTGCCTACATTGAGCTACACCAGTGATGTACTGTCCAGGCCTATAGTGCCAACGTGGAGCAATGCCAGTGATGTACTGTCCAGGCCTATAGTGCCAACGTGGAGCAATGCCAGTGATGTACTGTCCAGGCCTATAGTGCCAACGTGGAGCAATGCCAGTGATGTACTGTCCAGGGCTATAGTGCCAACGTGGAGCAATGCCAGTGATGTACTGTCCAGGCCTATAGTGCCAACGTGGAGCAATGCCAGTGATATACTGTCCAGGCCTATAGTGCCAACGTGGAGCAATGCCAGTGATGTACTGTCCAGGCCTATAGTGCCAACGTGGAGCAATGCCAGTGATTTTGAACATTTCAGGGTTATACTTATCTTATAGGTAATTTGTATTTTGCTGAAGTATGTCGGAGTGAACATAAATATAATTGTTCACAGCTAGTTTCATGTCTGTGGTAAAAATATTCATTACCAAGAAAACTACAATGAACAATTCCTTTGTTTATTGAACATGAACTGAATTACTCAATGTTCTTGGAATGTTGAAGTTATTTTTATTATTAATTCCTTGCAACAAGCAAGACTTAAAGTTTCATTTCCAGCCTGACAAAAGCAGAGCAACAGCAGGTTCCATGGCTCATCTGATACAGCCAAGTTGAAAAATGGGGACTAGTGATAGATCAAAGATTTAATGACAAGGGGTTGTAACATGCCATCTTTTTACCAAGAAACAGAAAAATTCAGGCTCTAGATGTGGTGTGGGCTTTCATGCAAGGCCAATGAGGACACCAACAAAACTTTTGTAATGCAACTTCATATTTTTCTAACCAACTGAGAAATGGCTCTGCTTTGGGGTATATTCACAAAAAAAGGACAGCAATGGTAAAAGAGCCATGTAATTTGACCATAGGGCATGACGAGAATGATCATGTATTCATTACGCAGAATACAGACTGAAACCTAGGTGCCAAAGAAAACACAATATGTCACAGATAATAAATGCCATATGAATAATGAATAATAACATAATGCTATTTTTGTGCAATGAAATGCTCTGGGCAAAATTAATTGCCATACTCTTTGCATGATAAAATGAAATGCTCATTTGCACATAATGAAATGTGATGCCGTTTGTTACTGACACGTACAGTAAAACCCTCTTTAGGAAACCGAAATAATCACATGTTTAACACCGGTTCTCAACAAGTGTTTGCCATTTTGTAAATTCATTAAATTAAAACAACAATACTACATTTTAGACAAGATACATTCGTGACACTTACTTAAATGTCCAACTAATTGACCATCTGCGCTCATATCTAAATGAGAGTAAACCAAGTTCAAGGATGGCATTAATCGAAGTACAAATAGGGGCAGACATGAGTGACCATTAGAAAAACAAAGTCATTCCATCACAGCCAGCAGATCCTATGAATATTTTACAATCACAACATATTTGAAGACGCAAGGACACCTTTGCAGTGCATATTTCGCTCAGCGAACGTTCTCCTACGAGAGCTTAATAGAAATGACAGATATATAATTAAGTTTACGCCTCAATCCTTCACCAACTCCTGACAAGAGGTGTTATTAAGGTATTGACCGATTGGGGATTGTATATTTATGATGTATTGTTGAGTGACTTCATATTCCCAAATATGGCAAAAGCAAACACGTTCATTGATTCTAGTGTCACTTAATTAGGGAATACATGGATCCGTGAATTTTTCATCAAAGCTGTCTCGGGCTACATGCCATTGATGTAATCTGAAATCCATAAGAATTCTTGAGAAAATTGAACTGTAAAATATGACAACGTTAGTTTCCTTTTTCTTACACTTGAAACCCAATTATAGTTTGTACTTTACCCCCAGGAGTTTGCTCTGGAAACCAAGTAGTTTGCACTGTAATCCCAGTAGTTTGTACCTGTAACCCATGAGTTTGTCCTGTGAACCAGGTAGTTTGTCCTGGAAACCAGGTAATTTGTACCTGAAACCAAGTAGCTTGTACTGGGAACCAGGTAGTTTGTACTGGTGCCAGGTAATTTGTACTGGGTACCAGGTAGTTTGTGTTGGGAACCCAGTAGTTTGTCCTGGAAACCAGGTAGTATGTACTGGGAACCAGGTAGTTTGCACTGTAAACCCAGTAGGTTGTCCTTGAAACCTGGTAATTTGTACCTGAAACCAGGCAGTTTGTACTGGGAACCCAGTTATTTGTACTGTAGTTTGTCCTGGAAACCAGGTAGTTTGTACCATAGTTTGTACTGTAGTTTGTCCTGGAAACTCATTACTTTGTACTGTAAATTGTACTGTAGTTTGTCCTGGAAACCCAGTAGTTTGTACTGGATTTCCAGGTAGTTTGTACTGGAAAACCCAAAAGTTTGTCCTGGAAACCCAGTAGTTTGTACTGGGAACCAGGTAGTTTATTCTGGAAACCAGGAAGTTTGTCCTGGAAACCCAGTAGTTTGTACTGGGAACCCAGTAGTTTGTATTGAGAACCAGTAGTTTGTCCTGGAAACCAGGTAATTTGTACTGGAAACCAGGTAGTTTGTATTGGGAACCCAGTAGTTTGTACTGGAAACCCAGTAGTTTGTACTGGTATCCCAGTAGTTTGTACTTGGAACCAGATAGTTTGTCCTGGAAACCCCGTAGTTTGTACTGGGAACCAGGTAGTTTGTACTGGAAACCAGGTAGTTTAAAATTGTACTGAGAACCAGGTAGTTTGTACTGGAAACCAGGTAGTTTAAAATTGTACTGAGAACCAGGTAGTTTGTACTGGAAACCCAGTAGTTTGTACTGGGAACCAGATAGTTTGTCCTAGAAACCCATTAGTTTGTACTGGGAACCCAGTAGTTTGTATTGTAGTTTGTATTGGACACCCAGTAGTTTATACTGGTATCCCAGTAGTTTGTACCTGAAACCAGGTAGTTTGTACTGTAGTTTGTACTAAAATCCCAGAAGTTTGTACTGTAGTTTGTACTGTATTTTGTCCTGGAAACCCAGTCGTTTGTACTGGGAACCAGGTAGTTTGTACTGGAAAACAGGTAGTTTGTACAGGGAACCAGGTAGTAAGTACTGGAAACCCAGAAGTTTGTCCTGGAAACCCAGTAGTTTGTACTGAAATCCCAGTAGTTTGTACTGAAATCCCAGTAGTTTTAACAGAAAACCCAGTAGTTTGTACAGGAAACCAAGAAGTGTGTACCGAAACCTAGATCTTTATACTAGTATCCCAGTGGCTGATAACCCATAAGTTTGGTTCAGAGTAGTTTGTACTGGAAACCCAGTAGTTTGTACTGGAAGTTTGAACTTGAAACTCATTTTGTACTGAAAATCCTGTAATTTGTACTGGAGGCCAAGTAGTTTGTACTTGATACCCAGTTTGAACTTTAATTTTTTTTTTTTATTCAATATAAGAGAAAAAATAATGAAATACGCCAAACATTTTGAACTTGAAATCAATGGGGGAGTACAAACCCTCCTGCCAACACTTTCAACCAAATTGCTGTAAGGTCAAAAGCTTACGCCCCTAAGTTACGCCCACTATCACATCAAATTCCCTCCTTATGGTTTGCAATGGTGTCCTTCTATCTTTTTAGGTCATCCATTCTTCTTGAGGAAAGATGATCTTATACTTTACTCATTCTTTCCAAATAGGTATTGAGTTTTTTTAATGAAGATTATAATTTTAGTGAAGTATATTACAATGGTGGTATAGATGGCGTTCTGACTTTTGACTGTAATGTGTGCCTTTGACCATTAAAGTGACACTCTTATTCAAAATTAATACATAAACATGTTTAACAAACATAAATTTTGACTGATAAACCTTAAACTACTTACTAAATAATGCATTTATGGAAAATAATAACTACTGATAACGAGATTGTAACCGTGTATTTAATAGCAGAAAGCGCAAAAATATTAAATGATTGGTGAATGCTAAAAGATTAACTGTGGTCTACTATAGATTCATAAGGCAGAAATACTGTGGTTTATGCTCATTTCTTTCAAATTTAACTCTATATCCTTCATAAGAACCATTGTTTTTGACATTTATTCATCCTTTTTGGAATATTAAAACAATATTATTATTTATTATTAATTGTGGTTAATCTTCTTTGGGAGTAAGAGTGCATCTTTAATGATGTGGCTGAAACTTTTGTTGTGGTTCAGCAATACCTTTAGATTAAAGCAACGAAAAATGGTTTGGTAAGGGTTACATACTTTTCAAAAACAGGTATGGTAGTATGCATTTTTCATTTATTTATTTTATATTAGGAGGATATTTGTTGATTTCAGTGTAAGATCATGTTTTATTTCATAAGAGACATAAAGAACATATTTTCATGAGTGGTGATCGAGGCATTTTTTTGCTTCTCATAATGATCACTGTGCTTACAAGAAAAAAGACAAATTGAAATTAGCTATTTTTTCGCGAGTTTTCACCCACAAAATTTTGCAAATACCGTAAAACTAAACTTGCATGATACTATGTGTGAGAATTACTCTCCAGCCTTGAATTTTTTTTATTTCAAATCTATTTCACCACAATCTTCAGCAGCCGACTCAGCCTTCAATAAATACCATGCTTAATCGGTTGTAATTGCTGTTTTACAACTTAATAACAGACGGCTGTCATAACTCGGTTCCCTACCTGCCGAAAATATGTTATAACATTGTTTACACTTTTAATGTGGATGTCTTTCTCACTGTAAAAGAAATGTGAATCAGATCGACAGATATGGATGAAGCTGAAACAATATCCATAGATGCCATGTCCCCCCCCCCCCCCCCCCCCCCCCCCCCCCCCCCCCCCCCGGCCTGGGGAAAAATCCCCGGGAATTCCGACCCATTCTCTGGTTGTTGTTTTTGGTGTTGTTTTTTTTTAATTTTTTTTTTTTTAGAAACTAGCTCAAGGTTGACAGTGAAAAGCATCCATAATATTGTGAGTGTGAAATTCCATGAAAGACCATGATGACTCAGTCCAAAAATTGATGTAATTAGAGTGTATTTCTGTATTTATTCTTATATCATAAATGTAGATATTGTGCAAAAATCCCCTGGTGTAATATCAAAATCCCCTTGAATTCAGACCAAAATTCCGTGGGGAGCCTCTCAGAAATATGACATGTATGAATATCATCCTTTATATTTATATTTAGGGTGAGCTTCAGTCCACTTCAGTCTGCCTCATTTATTACCATAAACAGTATTTGTTTATGCTCTGACAAGCTCCTGACAAGATACTTTAACATATGCCAACTCAATACATTTAAACGATTTTTAGCCCCTTCACCAGTTCATTGGAATGCTTAATGATATAATCCAATTATTACTGGAGAGCCTCAAGAAATGAAGTCCCTTCATGATGAATGGGATTCCCAACTTAGGAAGCAAGAGTGCTTATTTACTCTACTAACTGGCTTGGGAAAGAGACTGTCTTTGCCAAGCCAATCTGAGTGGTCTATAACAGACTGTAACCTGACAGTTCCATGCAGGCATTGCTGCAAGAATATCAGGGGCATACCTAGAGACATTTAGCATGTACTCACAACCAGTTTGTAGGGGGGTCTGGGGGCATCCTCATCCAGGAATTTGGCGTATACTTCAAGACCTTTTTGTGCTTTAAAAACGGTAATATTTTATACAAATCACATGTAAAATTCAAACGAAGATGAACAATTTACATTATATTTGACTATTATGCGTACCATTGTGCCTTACTTGGGTAAGGGTTGGGTTTCCTTATTTTTTTCAGGAGTATTCACTCGAGTATTTGTGTCACGCTAGGTACACCGCCGAATATTATGAGCTTCCTCATACTGTACTAAAACTGGTTTGGGCTAGGGACTGTCTTTGCCAGTCCAATCAGTGGTTTATAACAGTCCTCAACATGACATGTGCAGGCGTTCCTGCAAGAATATACTTTAAATCTTCCTCATACTGTACTTAAATGAGTGGCTTGTTCAACAGACTGTCTTTGCCAGGCCAATCAGCAGTCTATAATGGTCTTCAACGTGACACTATCAGGGATTCCAAGAAGAATGTTCTAAACTACCTGAATGTGTAGGTGAAGTTAGCGCAGTCTTGCAGACATGTTTTTACCTTCAACATGATATTTGTAAAGATAATTATAAACAAAGCACTTGTAGAAGGTACAAACAAAGGCATGCTGCTGAAGGCATGGCACTCAACATTTAAAACCACTTTTATTGCTACACTAAAAGGCATAGCCATAAAAGGGCATACTTTGAACTCAACACACTGCTTCAAAATGTTTCCATCTGATCCAATTCATATGAGAACAGAGGTTGTTAAAACAGCGCAAATGCATACTGCGTTTTATTTCATAGCAAGTTCATCACATGAGGCATTAATTTAGCAGCATGTTGTTTTCATTGACTTACAAATTGGATGCTAAAGTAATAGGTTAATTGGAATATGTTAATTTAAAAAGGTACAAAAGTCATTAAATTTTTTACAGAATTTGACAAGAAAACAATAGAGTTGGGATTTTAAAGCGAAAGGTGAATATTTCTAGTGATATATTTCGTGTTTTCTTCGCAACTTAAAGATGTCCTGTGTTCAATCTCTAACAGGGACACCATGGGTGAGTTCTACCTTCTATTAATGGACAATTATTAGTGGTCTCTTCTCAGGAAATGCTGACTTAGGTTAAACGTAATCACCGAGTCAACCAGTTTCATAACAGAGTTCATATAGTTTGGTAATAACCACAATGTATATGAGAACCCACCATCCTTCTTGTAGTAGAGAATTTCCACCTGTTTCTCCTCTGAGCCCTGTAGTGCCTCTTTGATCTGGAGCATGGCCATCGCGCTGGTGAGCGGGCCGTGAAGGAAGTCACACATGCACGTTTTCTGCATGACCTCTGCACGCGAGTACCCAGTGAGGTCACAAAATCCATCATTACAGAAGATCACAGGATTGGATTCAATTTGAGCATTGGCAATGACAAACTTTCGATCTGAAAATAGAAAGCAAGATTTTAAAATATCAAGACGACCATATTAAGCTCTTGTTACGATCACATGTGTACAGAATGATACAGAATGAATTCCCATAATTATAGATTTTGTACACAAGACTTGAGAATTACATTAATTTGAGTGTTCATTTGCAACATTTCAAGCCATTTAATTGACAATGATTTGCACTGTTTGCAACATTTCAAGCCGTAATTGACAGCCTGCACGTGTCGCAGGACAAGTAGAGTTTCAGCAGGTTTGTCACAGAATCCTTAGCTGTAAACTCAAGGAAAACAGGAAAAATACTATTATTTTTGTGCTATTTAAGTCTTCAAAGCATATTTTCTTTACTACAATAAAATCAAAAACAATGCAAGTGAATGCCAGAATGGGGTGTTACTCAATAATTAGTAAAACCAGAGTTATTGCCCTTGCTACATGTTGCATGAATTGTTGTCTCTGACAACATATCCACCAAGTTTCATGTGCATGTTTTAAAATCTTGTGTTTTGGATGGTTTTTGAATTCTGAACAAGGTTAAAAAAAATTGTACAATAAGGCTGATGGCAAGTCCAAGGGTTTCAAGTCAATGAAGCTAACAGAAATGGAATAATTATGATTGGGCCATACAACAAGTATTGTAAGATTAAGAATTTCAGTTTAAAGCTGCACTCTCACAGATAGACAGTTTTGACTTTTATTTAATTTTTTGTCTCAGAATCATCTCATTTTGGCATCAATGTCTTCAATTTAGTCATATAAGATAACTCACTAAAGAACAGATCTCAATTGTTTGAAAAACTGCTGAAAAAAATCATTTTTCTTCAAACGTTAGTAGTATCTTTAACCATAAAACATCAATTTTCGAAGGTAAAAGATCAAAAACTGTGATCCGCTCCTTTGTCAGCAGTCTTATATCAATAGTCCAGACACTAATGCAAAAATTGACTCATTCCAAGGCGAAAAATAAAAAAGTAGTTAAAATGGTCAATCTGTAAGAGGCAACTTTACTATTTAGTTAGTGTTACAATTTAAATTGAATTTTACTTGCTAAAACATATACTCTTTGCCTACACTGACCAATAGAGCTAAATATTAAAAAGCAGACAACACTTTAAGGTCATTGACAACTATCAATGAAAAGGAAAGGCATCTTACAGAAGTAAGACAGAATGATGTCACTCAATGTTTTCTTCATGAATCTAAGGACGGAAATAGGTATCAAATGCACCTTAAATTTTCCTAAAAATCTCAAGCTTGATGTAGCTAATAAGATTGTGAACATTTTCTGGTTCCAAGAGTGTACAAGTTTTAAATAAATGAGATTTACTGAATTGAAAAACAGAATTTTAAAAGAAGTCTCTTTTACAAAACAAAAACTTCATAAGATTCTAGAAAAGTGCTCATTCCTGTAGAAGAAGAAACAAGTCCTCTTCCATACAAAACACTTTCATTTAATGTTGTCAAACGTCTGGAGATATCTTTTATGCCCGTGTCACGGCAGTCTCCGATATTATGATGGCCATGACAACTGCCTCGGGATGACTTTGGATTTCTCCCTACTGACAAATATATATTGCTCATATTGCCAAATCTACAGAACCTACGATGTCCTAGCAAGCTATCACACTTCAATACTGTGTATAAAAACATTTGGTCAGTGCACGAAAGAAAAATCGTGAAGTCCACTTTCCATCCAGTTTACCTAATGTTTTCATACACTAGTAAGCCACCAAAAAAAGACATTTAATTAAAGAACTTGAAGCACTGAAAGTTGCATTGAAAGCCATTCAATAAAATTCCAGGTAATCAATTTGTTACTGACAAAAACAATTGATGTTGAGAAGCATCTACATACAACTAAACACAAGTCTCAAGCATGTTATGAGGGCATTATAAACAAAAGTGAAAAAGGAAGCACTTCATTAGAATCAAGTCATAAAATTTACAAGATATTTATCAAGTTAATGAATTTGCAATTTTATTTGAGAACACCTCATAAAACAGCTATTACTATCTGAATAACTTGTGAAATAAAATAAATTTTCAGTCAGAAATTGTGCATATTGGACTTATTGTGTTAATCATTGTCTCCTATATTGCAATGAAAGATTTAAAGGGGGGCTTGATCTCGCTGTGTCCCCCCCTCCCCCACCACTGGATCCCCTTGTGGGTTATATAAACAAAAGTGAAAAAGGAAGCACTCCATTAGAATCAAGCCATAAAATTAACAAGATATTTATCAAGTTAATGAATTTGCAATATTATTTGAGATTACCTCTAAAACAGCTATAAATATCTTAATAACTAGTGAAATGAGGTAAATCTTAAAAATAACTTATTTGTTGTCTGTTACCTCACTGTTTATTTTGTAAAACAGGGCTGCAATTGAAAGCACCACCCTTTGTTTAACTAGCCTACTTGCAGATTGCAACAACTACCATAATAAGCAAAAACCTATGCACTGTAAATGAACACCCTATGATAAGACAAGGCATGTGACTGCCCAGCTAGCTCAGTGGTAGAACAATCACTTCGGTTGTGGATGGTCCGGGGTTCAAACCCAGGCCTTGTCGAACCGAAAAACATTCAAATATGGTACTAGTAGCACCCTTGCCTAGCTCTTGACATTTTAAGGGTAGTACTACAAAATGGCGTACTCAGTACTGGTTAATCCCAGGAAAGTTGTATCTCATATATCATTATGTGCAGTTAGACCTTGATAAACTAAACTAAACAACAATCAGACAGGGCATGTGAACCTCAAAGCAATTGTTTATGAGACAGGGCACCTGGAAGCAATTCCCTTTGATAAGACAGGGCACCTGGAAGCAATTCCCTTTGATAAGACAGGGCACCTGGAAGCAATTCCCTTTGATAAGACAGGGCACCTGGAAGCAATTCCCTTTGATAAGACAGGGCACCTGGAAGCAATTCCCTTTGATAAGACAGGGCATGTGCACTTTGAAGCTATTCCCTTTGATAAGACAGGGCATTGGGCACTTGGAAGCAAGTCCCTTTGATAAGACAGGGCATAAGCACTTGGAAGCAAGTCCCTTTGATAAGACAGGGCACCTGGAAGCTATTTCCTTTGATAAGACAGGGCATATGCACCTGGAAGCAATTCCCTTTGATAAGACAGGGTATGGGCACTTGGAAGCAATTCCCTTTAATAAGACAGGAAATGAGCACTTGGAAGCAATTCCCATTATTAAGACAGGACATGTGCTCTTCGAAGCAATTCCCTTCGATAAGACAGGAGATGTGCTCTTCGAAGCAATTCCCTTTGATAAGACAGGACATGTGCTCTTCGAAGCAATTCCCATAGATAAGACAGGACATGTGCTCTTCGAAGCAATTCCCATAGATGAGACTGGACATGTGCTCTTCGAAGCAATTCCCATAGATAAGACAGGACATGTGCTCTTCGAAGCAATTCCCTTCGATAAGACAGAACATGTGCACTTGGAAGCAATTCCCTTTGAGAACAGAGGGCATGTGCACTTGAAAGCAATTCCCTTTGATAAGAGAGGTCACTTGGAAGCAATTCCCTTTGATAACAGAGGGCATGTGCAATTCCTTTTGATAAGAGAGGGCAGTTGGAAGCAATTCCCTTTGATGAGAGAGGGCAGTTGGAAGCAATTCCCTTTGATGAGAGAGGGCAGTTGGAAGCAAATCCTTTTGATGAGAGAGGGCATGAGCACTCGAAAGCAATTCCCTTTGATAATGACACAGCATGCAAGACAGAAAGCACTTAAAAGCAGTCCTTATTTATATCTGAAATGAGGTTTGCTTTATGAGGATAAATTCATCATTTTGTTAAGTCTGATTGTTTAAAAACCACACTGAATACAGAGACTTGTCACTACTCATGGTTGCCAAGCACTTAGACAAAAACAAAATACCGATGTTAACTAGTCAGCAAACAGTGTGTTCAGATTATCCTGAAACAAATGTGCTGGCACCGATTTCAACAACAATCCGGTAATGTTCCCTTGACAACAATGAATTTGAAGACAACAACACCATTAACATAATTTGAGAAAAATCTTACAAAATTATTCTGCATCGGTAATATGAAAATGTTATGCGAGTGTGGGTTGAGCCTGGCACCTCTTGATTAGGAGAAAACATAAAATATATATTAGTTAGCACCCACAGGTTCATTTCAATGGCAAATTATGTCAAACTATGTTCAATTCAATGACAGCCTATATTTGATTTATTGGCAACCTATGATCAATTCAATGGCTTCACTCAATGACAACCTATGATCAATACAATGGCTTTACTCAATGGCACCCTATGATCAATTCAATGGCTTTACTCAATGGCACCCTATGATCAATTCAATGGCTTTACTCAATGGCAACCTATGATCAATTCAATGGCTTTACTCAATGGCAACCTATGATCAATTCAATGGCATACTAGGTTCAATTCAATGACAAACTAGGTTCAATTCAACGCATTCTTCGACATAACCCACTCAACCTTTGACTGAGTTCAGTAGTTTTCTGGGCAGTTGACTGACAATTAAAAGTCACTAGTCTGACCTGTCGAAAAAACAGGCAAAATACTTTAAGGAAATGTGTACGTATATGTATCTAAATCTGCAACAACAGTCAAGACGCTTCTTGAAATAAGCATGGCTGACACTTGCATTCTGACATGGTTTCCAGCAGATTGATAATCGCTCATTACGTGTAATTGACATGCTTGAAAAATAAAAAAAAGTGCAGCATTCTAGTCATGTAAACATATCGCTGAACAGGCTAGCAGGGGCATAGCTAGGCCTTAAAAAACTTGTAGGCCGATGGTTCTATGTGAATTTGGGAACTTTTGTATGCACATTACACACACTTAATTATATTTGCAATGATTACAATAAAATCAAGCGATACACCTAGCACATACTTAAAATAAACATCAAACTTGCTTTGGTTAAAAAACACCCAAGCATTTGAGTTGTTCAAAGTGTTTGAGTAGCTATTATTTTTTATTGCATTTTTGGGTTAATAACATTTTGTCCTTTTTCAAATTAAGTTATAGGCCTATGCCTACAAGGCCTATATGTAGCTACGCCACTGGCTAGGAAATGAAAGTATCACTCATCCTGGGCTGTCAATAGGCCATGGCCTAATTACCATGAAAGCAAGGGTATCAGGGGCGGATCCAGGATTTTGGGTTAGGGGGGGCGTAACTTTTAATCACTCTAAAGGTTGCACTAGCAGATCCAGGGGCATACCTATAGTTCTAATATCATAACGAGGTTTGGAACTTGACGGCGCAGCCATATTTGTTGTCGTATAAATGTACCCAAAGGAAATTAATTGACTGATGTGTTTGTTTGTATGGGTTTTACGGCGCATCAACATGATCATGTTATATAGTGCCGAATTATTACAGTAAGGGAAGGCGGGAACGTTTAAATTGCGTGCACTCTGTTTTGTGTACGAGTACATCTCAAAAGGCAATGTTGTATAAAGATACGCGAGCGAAGCGAGCGAAGAAAAAATAGGAAAATATAGTATATTTTATTGTTTCCATACCCAAGAACATGTAAGCTCCGGGAATTTTAGGGGGGGCGTGCGCCAGGTGCGCCCCCCCCCTGGATCCGCTAGTGGGTATTATGACTAACAATGTTAAAACATAATTATGTTACACAACACTTTTATTCAGGGTTTCTGAGATTTGCATGACTCGGCAATTTTTAGTAGGAGTGTCAGTGATTGGTACAGAACAAATTGGGATAGACTTATGGCATCTTTCAAGCTTACTGTGTTAATGTTCACAAAGAAAGGAGTTAATTGAAGAATGAATTAGCAACACACTGGTTTTTGCTTTTTCCCACTGTTCTTACCCTCAGAAACTATTTAATTTGAGAATGAGTCTACTGACATCACCGTCAACCTTAAATGTGAAAGAAATATACATCTGCAGTGGAGGTAAACTTTACACAAATATAAATAAACTAATAAAAAAAGAAAATCCATGTATATTTATTAAAGAGTTTAAAACATGTTGCAGCAGCGCTGTTGCATGATAATTGACCCTCATTCTTGTTTTGAGACACGTGGGCCAATTATCAAGCTATGGCCTGGCTTTGCCATGTATTAACCTATAAATAATGCATTTGGTAAATGCAACAAATACTGTTGAGTTGATCTAATCAGGACACATGAATCTAGTCAATGTAAAAATAAATCTAACACATGTAGCAGGGACACTGCTGCACACAAGTGTGAGCTCCAAAGTAAGGCTGGTAAGGCATATGTAGCCATGCCTGGAAGGTTGTGTAGTCATGCAGAAAGGTTGAAGTATGATGGTGACAATAGAGCATGTGTAACCATGCCAGGAAGGTTGAAGTATGATGGTGACAATAGAGCATGTGTAACCATGCCAGGTAGGTTGAAGTATGATGGTGACAATAGAGCATGTGTAGCCATGCCAGGAAGGTTGAAGTATGATGGTGACAATAGAGCATGTGTAGCCATGCCAGGAAGGTTGAAGTATGATGGTGACAATAGGGCATGTGTAGCCATGCCAGGAAGGTTGAAGTATGATGTTGACAATAGAGCATGTGTAGCCATGCCAGGGAGGTTGTGTAGTCATGCCAGGAAGGCTGTGTAGTTATGCCAGGAAGGTTGAAGTATGATGGTGACAATAGAACATGTGTAGCCATGCCAGGAAGGTTGAAATATGATGGTGACAATAGAGTATGTGTAGTCATGCCAGGAAGGTTGAAGTGTGATGGTGACAATAGAGCATGTGTTAAGCCATGCCAGGAAGGTTGAAGTATGATGGTGACAATAGAGCATGTGTAGCCAAGCCAGGAAGGTTGAAGTATGATGGTGACAATAGAGCATGTGTAACCATGACAGGAAGGTTGAAGTATGATGGTGACAATAGAGCATGTGTAACCATGCCAGGAAGGTTGAAGTATGATGGTGACAATAGAGCATGTGTAGCCATGCCAGGAAGGTTGAAGCATGATGGTGACAATAGAGCATGTGTAGCCATGCCAGGAAGGTTGAAGTATGATGGTGACAATAGAGCATTTGTAGCCATGCCAGGAAGGTTGAAGTATGATGGTGACAATAGAGCATGTGTAGCCATGCCAGGAAGGTTGAAATATGATGGTGACAATAGTGACAGTGGAGAAAGAGATAATGCAATTTTTGAAGACCTTGGGTTAATAAGTTAAAAAGGAGTACAATAGAAATCAAAAAGTTTTGAATGTGTTTTACCTTTATTTAACTACAATAACATATTAATATTTCTTAGTTTGGGCTTGTAAAACTTTATTATGCCTTATGGTTTTTCCAGGTTACTAGCCCAACTGCTTTAGCGATTAAAACAAATTAATGTAATGACTATTGGCACATGGCAGCCTATCCCAGAGAAACTGGTGACTATTTCTTTTAAGTCAGGAACCTTTCTGATTTTTTTTAATTAAACTGAAATCAATGTTACTTAGAGGGTGAGTTGGTGTAGAGATCTCCTTACAGAATCTATAGAAAATGTCTTACTGTATTGACCTTTTCTCCATCTCAATAAGTGAACCCACAAAATGTTTAATTAAGGTGGAACAATACCAGTTTTTGTTTCATCTCGTGCCCAAATGAAAATTTCCATTAATTTCCATTCTTATGAATGTTGTCTTCCAGGGAAAAGAGGTGCTAATTCAGTATTGATCACAACGTATCTTATTCATACATCTTAAACTAAAAATGAGAAATTTCTCAGTTAAACTGTGCCTCTACAACCTATTTGTATATTTTCCTTTCACGGACACCCCTGGGTCCAATAGCCTATAATGGAGAATCAGCCAGAGTAAACATAACAAATGTATTTAACTCCTTATATGTCTAAACAAGTCCCTTGTTACAATTCAAAGGATGTTGGCATCTTTCTCAGATACTTAAAAAGTCTTATTCGGAGATTATTTCCCCCATTATGCTCTTGACATCTGGAATGATAATGATGAGAGGGCCACACACAAGTTAGACATTAATCCCTAAATAACGACCTTGAAAGACAAAATAAATCACACCCGTACAAAGGAGGGAACAATGAACCTTACAAATCCCCTACCCTTTCCCCTCCCCTGCCACCCGCTCCCCACATGGTAATAAGGGCTTTTTAAAGGAGTAATTAGTATGAAAGAGGTGTAGGTAAGACAGTTTGCAGAACCTCCAAAATGGGTACTACATGTATTTGGTATATATATATATATATAGAGAGAGAGAGAGAGAGAGAGATTACCTAGTATACTGGGTTTGGACAGCTGAACAACAGGCATGCCTTTATAAGCCAGCAAAATTGGCCTTAAATGGAAAGTTTCAATCTGAACTGCTATATGATTTATTTATGGACTAGGTTAAAAATGTTGTTTTTCTGTAGATCAACAGAGAGCCAACCAACAGCCACCTGACCACTGTTGGCCATTTTTCTGAACACCGATATTAAGTGAAATTATGAAAAACTTTAGCCAGTAAAATTTAACTAATGATATACAGCCCTAGATTTTGGTTCCTTCTAATTTGGAGTTCTAAACACTTGCCATTTCAGGGGAACTAAAATTTATTTGTATGGGTGAATCCTGTGACATTAAGTATTCTAAGCTCTGATCTCTTCAAAACATGACACCCTATGTCAATATCTGAGAAGAAAAGCAGAAATAAAATACTACAAAAAACACAATTTAACATTAAAATAGCAAAATTATTTTGAGGGAGGATGCCAATAACCCCCCCTCCCTTTCCCCCCTACGAACATTTAAACCATACATATTTCAGGTATAGTGTTGTATACTTATATTAAGCAGAAAACAGATGTTCTATAAATCACAACAAGGAACAATTCCTCACTTATCTTAATCACATTATCAATCTTGAACAAGTTGTTCTGTTTCTTATCCTACAGAGACTTTCTCTGAAGCATCTGTTCCAAAACTAAAAGCATTGTTAGATGAAGTTTACTAGTGCCTTGTTATATTCCAGACCTAAAGTAAATCTGCAAAATATCACTCAAGATCTCAAAAAATCTTAAGGAGAATTATACCTAATTGACATTGAAGAGATTTACATTTTTTCTCTGAAAGAACTAAGAGGTTACAATGAAGTGTTGAAGTACATCAACAGTATGCTTATTTTTATGCTATTATAAATCAGTTTAAGATCGTTTTGATATTAAAATCCCTTTTCCTGTTACCATGGATACAGGGTGGATAAATAACGTTTTAGTATGTCATTATAAATATGACCATGTCTTACCCAATGTTATCTGATGGACTAGTATGTCATCACAGTGACCATGTCTTACCCAATGGTAACTGATGGACTAGTATGTCATCACAGTGACCATGTCTTACCCAATGGTAACTGATGGACTAGTATGTCATCACAGTGACCATGTCTTACCCAATGGTAACTGATGGACTAGTATGTCATCACAGTGACCATGTCTTACCCAATGGTAACTGATGGACTAGTATGTCATCACAGTGACCATGCCTTACCCAATGGTAACTGATGGACTAGTATGTCATCACAGTGACCATGTCTTACCCAATGGTAACTGATGGACTAGTATGTCATCACAGTGACCATGTCTTACTCAATGGTAACTGATGGACTAGTATGTCATCACAGTGACCATGCCTTACCCAATGGTAACTGATGGACTAGTATGTCATCACAGTGACCATGTCTTACCCAATGGTAACTGATGGACTAGAATGTCATCACAGTGACCATGTCTTACCCAATGGTAACTGATGGACTAGTATGTCATCACAGTGACCATGTCTTACCCAATGGTAACTGATGGACTAGTATGTCATCACAGTGACCATGTCTTACTCAATGGTAACTGATGGACTAGTATGTCATCACAGTGACCATGTCTTACTCAATGGTAACTGATGGACTAGTATGTCATCACAGTGACCATGTCTTACCCAATGGTAACTGATGGACTAGTATGTCATCACAGTGACCATGTCTTACCCAATGGTAACTGATGGACTGGTATGTCATCACAGTGACCATGTCTTACCCAATGGTAACTGATGGACTGGTATGTCATCACAGTGACCATGTCTTACCCAATGGTAACTGATGGACTGGTATGTCATCACAGTGACCATGCCTTACTCAATGGTAACTGATGGACTAGTATGTCATCACAGTGACCATGTCTTACTCAATGGTAACTGATGGACTAGTATGTCATCACAGTGACCATGTCTTACCCAATGGTAACTGATGGACTAGAATGTCATCACAGTGACCATGTCTTACCCAATGGTAACTGATGGACTAGAATGTCATCACAGTGACCATGTCTTACCCAATGGTAACTGATGGACTAGTATGTCATCACAGTGACCATGTCTTACTCAATGGTAACTGATGGACTAGTATGTCATCACAGTGACCATGTCTTACTCAATGGTAACTGATGGACTAGTATGTCATCACAGTGACCATGCCTTACCCAATGGTAACTGATGGACTAGTATGTCATCACAGTGACCATGCCTTACCCAATGGTAACTGATGGACTAGTATGTCATCACAGTGACCATGCCCTACCCAATGGTAACTGATGGACTAGTATGTCATCACAGTGACCATGCCCTACCCAATGGTAACTGATGGACTAGTATGTCATCACAGTGACCATGCCTTACCATATGGTAACTGATGGACTAGTATGTCATCACAGTGACCATGTCTTACTCAATGGTAACTGATGGACTAGTATGTCATCACAGTGACCATGCCTTACCCAATGGTAGCTGATGGACTAGTATGTCATCACAGTGACCATGTCTTACCCAATGGTAACTGATGGACTAGTATGTCATCACAGTGACCATGCCTTACCCAATGTCATCTGATGGACTCGTATGTCATCACAGTGACCATGCCTTACCCAATGGTAACTGATGGACTCGTATGTCATCACAGTGACCATGCCTTACCCAATGGTAACTGATGGACTCGTATGTCATCACAGTGACCATGCCTTACCCAATGGTAACTGATGGACTCGTATGTCATCACAGTGACCATGCCTTACCCAATGGTAACTGATGGACTCGTATGTCATCACAGTGACCATGCCTTACCCAATGGTAACTGATGCACTACTTGAAATGGCTAAATTAAAAGCTTATTGTAATTTGATCTTTTGTCAGAAGTTTGCTTAAACTAAAATCAATATTAGTTTTCATAAAGCTGTGGGCATAAAACATACCAAATATCATTGTGGTAGCCTCATAAAATATTTGATGTTGCCAGATCTTGCAAAATGCCAGAAATCTATTTTGAGTGGCTACAAGACTGACGATACATAAAAGATGTCGTGGGTCCATCGCGAGTTGTCGGCATTGTCGAGGGGTTGTTTTTCACATGATGAGGTCATGGTTAACTGTTGGGATGCGGGTGCTACAGTCATGCAACTGTTTTACTACAGTTGTCACTCGACTATATAACAGGCACAGTTTGTTGCCTGCCATTTGCTCAACATTTCTCAGTGGACGCATCAAAGTTCTGCCCAAAACTCTGACATGTGTTTTTGTTTTTTTATTCAAATGTTGCAAATTTTATCCTGATTTGTATCCAGGATGCCTCCTAAGAAGAAATCAACAAGAGAAAGGAAAAATGGCTGATGTGCTCAGGTGGAATAGCCATCCTCTATCAGCTACAACAGACAGTTTTTTTATTTGCCCGAGCTATAGACCCTTAAAAAAAACAAAAATATGTTCCAAGACTAACGCAAGACTAATGCACAAGGATCTGCAATGTTATGCAAGCCTCATATGACATACAGTCGAACCTCGCTATGTCGACTTTCCGGTTATGTCGACTTTTTTTTCCGGTCCCGAATTTATTCCTTCTTATTCTATATACAATAAATCTGTTTGTGTTGATTTTTTTATCTCGACTTTTTCGCTATGTCGACCTCATTTTTCAGTCCCAGTGGTCGAATTTCACACATTTCCTATGTTCTTTATGTCGAACTGTAGATCAAACCCTAGGTGTGAAAATATTCATGACGGTTTCCTGCATGTTGCAAAATACCGTGCGTGTCAATATAACAAACTGTCATAATTGGGGGATACAAAAATGTAATTGGTAAGTGCGAATAATTAAAGTTGTTTGTTTATGTATTTAATTAAAGAGACATTTATTGCTCAAGCTCTTTGGTATTGTATAAAACATGAACATTTTATTGATTAGATATCAATCCCGAATGGGAACAGAAAGAATAACTTCAAAATGTCAAATGTTAGTTCCACTGCTCTGTTTGACCAATTCAGAGAATGACCCGGTATAAAATCTTACAATGTACAAATATATGCAATTGTGGTTTTATATGTGTTTTGTGTGATCCATAAACATAAAAGAAATAAATTTGACACAAATAATTCCTCTTTTGTTTCACTTTATTGTACAATAATAAGTTTGTTGTTTTCACGACGAAAATATTTAACAAGACCGTTCAATTGTGGATGTAAACATCGTACAATCCAACTCAAGCGTGTTTGAATTGGTGATATTTTTTGTAATTCGGATGAGTCGACTTTTCGTTATCTCGACTTTTTTCACTAGGTCCCGAAAAAGTCAACATAACGAGGTTCGACTGTATGATATTTGTTAGACAATCTTGCACTTGTCTCACAACTGTCCAGTGACAGTTGTAAGACAGTCGTGTGACAGTCAGAAGATTAGACTGAAAAACACTGTCATATAAAAGACTCACAGCCACAAGACAAAGATACCACAAACAATCATCAAACAAAAAATTGGGCATGTCCAACACAACACTGTCTCACAACTGTAAGTTGATGCCACGATGCCCAAAATTTCATAGGACAGTCTTAATGCCAAGACCCCTCGATGACCCATAATATGCCAAATATATTTGTTGTGTCATGGCACAAATGCGTCATTGGTCTGTTTTGGCCTATAATCTGACTAAGTCAGCACAAATTTATCCTAACCATTATTTTGTTTTTACTCCCTGTTCAAATTTCATCCAATGTATGTAATGCTCCATTAAATTTAACATATTTTATTACTGTGAAATATGCATACTTTTAAATTACCTTTTTGTTTCCCAAATGGCAGACATGGTTAAACTATATTTGTCTGGTTTGTGTAGACTTTGAAATAATGATATATCATTTATAAATTGCAGGAAATAAACACAATACTGCCTTAGGTCTCAAAAGATTTTAACAATCAAGAAAACCCACATTGAAATAATGACTTTAATGCACATCACAGCTTCATAAACTATACGTTGTACTCTGTATATAGAACTCTTCCGGCAAAATGTTATCGTAATTTCTTTGAAGAATGAAATACTAATAGTTATAGACAACTATTGACATATCCTTTTTTCTGGTATGGAATTATTGAAACAAGAAAATATCCAACTACAAAACAGTTAGATGTTTGCATACTTAAAACATACATGCCATATTTTCTGGAGACCATTCAGGGGGATTTGTTCAAAAGGCTGAAAATTCAGGGGGATTTTGGTTGTATTCAGAGGGATTTTTTTAGCAGGTCTAAGTTGGCGAAATTTTAAAGTATTTTTAGACGCAAGTATGAAAAAATGTATTCACATATTGTTTGCTTTGAAAACCTCTTAACTTTTTCATTATACAGAATTATTTAATGTCATGATTTATCATATTTTTATGATAAACTGTCATGTCATACTGTAATGCACTTGCAAAACAAAATATGTCATTGGAAAAATATGTTTTCCAGACAATTAAATTAAATTTACCTTCCTCCAAAGTCTTTTAAAAAATTGTGCTTAATTCTATCAGCTTTGATGACTTTCAGACAATAAGAGAATAGAATAAATATTATTAATTATTTCCTTCCAAAAGAGTAATATTTCTTTGCCTTTGATAATTACTACAAATTAATTGATCACTTGCTGTAAAAGTTTACTTTTGGAGAGTTCCACTCACACACTGTGGTTTGACTTTGTCATTATTGCCTGATGTAAAATCTAAATTTTTATTTTTTTTTAATTCCGGGGGATTTTTATCTCCCGCCGGGAGACCAGGGGATGGATCGAAATTCCGGGGGATTTTTCCCCCCGCCGGGGGATATGGCATGTACGTTAAAAGGCCTTATATAACATGTTTGAGTTATACTTAGCATTTTTTAAAGAAGTACAGGAATGTGAGACCCATATATAGCATGTGCTAGGTCCTGTTAGTACATTTAAACCATGCTATGTTGATGGTTTTCCATGCATATTTAAAGCATGCAAGGGACATTTTAAATGTTTTGACCATGAAAGGCCTCAAACAGCATGTTTAAAATGTACTTGGAAGGCCTAACACGGCATGTTTAAAATGTACTTGAAAGGCCTAACACGGCATGTTTAAAATGTACTTGGAAGGCCTAACAAGGCATGTTTGAAATGTAATTGGAAGGCCTAACACGGCATGTTTAAAATGTACTTGAAAGGCCTAACACGGCATGTTTAAAATGTACTCGAAAGGCCTAACACGACATGTTTGAAATGTACTTGAAAGGCCTAACACGGCATGTTTAAAATGTACTTGAAAGGCCTAACAAGGCATGTTTGAAATGTACATGGAAGGCCTAACATGGCATGTTTGAAATGTACTTGAAAGGCCTAACACGGCATGTTTAAAATGTACTTGATAAGCCTAACACGGCATGTTTAAAATGTACTTGAAAGGCCTAACACGGCATGTTTGAAATGTACTTGGAAGGCCTAACACGGCATGTTTGAAATGTACTTGAAAGGCCTATCACAGCATGTTTAAAATGTACTTGGAAGGCCTAACACGGCATGTTTGAAATGTACTTGAAAAGCCTAACACGACATGTTTGAAATGTACTTGGAAGGCCTCAAACAACATGTTTAAAATGTACTTGAAAGGCCTAACACAGCATGTTTAAAATGTACTTGAAAGGCCTAACACAGCATGTTTAAAATGTACTTGGAAGGCCTAACACGGCATGTTTGAAATGAACTTGGAAGGCCTAACACAGCATGTTTAAAATGTACTTGAAAGGCCTAACACAGCATGTTTAAAATGTACTTGAAAGGCCTAACAAGGCATGTTTAAAATGTACTTGAAAGGCCTAACACAGCATGTTTAAAATGTACTTGAAAGGCCTAACACAGCATGTTTAAAATGTACTTGAAAGGCCTAACACAGCATGTTTGAAATGTACTTGAAAGGCCTAACACAGCATGTTTAAAATGTACTTGAAAGGCCTAACACAGCATGTTTAAAATGTACTTGAAAGGCCTAACAAGGCATGTTTAAAATGTACTTGAAAGGCCTAACACAGCATGTTTAAAATGTACTTGGAAGGCCTAACACGGCATGTTTGAAATGTACTTGGAAGGCCTAACACGGCATGTTTGAAATGTACATGGAAGGCCTCAAACAGCATGTTTGAAATGTACTTGGAAGGCCTAACACAGCATGTTTAAAATGTACTTGGAAGGCCTCAAACAACATGTTTGAAATGTACTTGAAAAGCCTAACACGACATATTTGAAATGTACTTGAAAGGCCTAACACGGCATGTTTTAAATGTACTTGAAAAGCCTAACACGACATGTTTGAAATGTACTTGGAAGGTCTTACACAGCATGTTTGAAATGTACTTGGAAGGCCTCACACAGCATGTTTGAAATGTACTTGGAAGGCTTAACACGACATGTTTGAAATGTACTTGAAAGGCCTAACAAGGCATGTTTGAAATGTACTTGAAAAGCCTAACACAGCATGTTTAAAATGTACTTGAAAAGCCTAACACGACATGTTTGAAATGTACTTGGAATGCCTCAAACAGCATGTTTAAAATGTACTTGAAAGGCCTAACACGACATGTTTAAAATGTATTTGGAAGGCCTAACATGGCATGTTTGAAATGTACTTGGAAGGCCTCAAACAGCATGTTTGAAATGTACTTGGAAGGCCTAACACAGCATGTTTGAAATGTACTTGGAAGGCCTAACACAGCATGTTTGAAATGTACTTGGAAGGCCTAACACAGCATGTTTAAAATGTACTTGGAAGGCCTAACACGGCATGTTTGAAATGTACTTGGAAGGCCTCAAACAGCATGTTTGAAATGTACTTGGAATGCCTAACACAGCATGTTTAAAATGTACTTGGAAGGCCTAACACAGCATGTTTGAAATGTACTTGAAAGGTCTAACATGGCATGTTTGAAATGTACTTGGAAGGTCTAACACAGCATGTTTGAAATGTACTAACAAATCTAAAATAAGCATGTTTAAAATGTACCAGCAAGACCTAACATTGCATGCTTCAAATACACATGATGGAAAACCTTTTATATATAGCATGTTTGAAAGTTACTAACCAGACCTAACTCAGCATGTTTGAAACAAACTTGCATGCAATGGGTAACACATTACTGTACTACAGTGAACGCAGGAGACACATTTTAGCCCAAGAAGTGCATACACCAAGCTAAAGATTTATGTTGCCAAGGCTGCTGCAGTATGAAATTATATTAAAGCAGACAATTAAATAAATCAACAATTTTATGACTGACATTTTAGGAGAGCTTAAGCTGTCATAGAGTATAACAGATGAGGAAATTCAATAATTTTCCTCAGAAATCTAGCTTATAAAATCCTCAGCCTTACCAAATCAGTATCCAATCAAACATCCCTCGAGTTAAGCCCGGTGAGACATGCGCTGACTATAAAACATGATGGAAATCTATTTCGGCTGGGTGACAAATGCCCACAATTTGTTCTGCCTGCAAACTAGACAACCACTTTGTTATTCCTGTTTTGTGATTCTATAACATTTTGGCACACAATTTGTAGACCAACAAATTTTCCTTCTACCTTAAATCCACATTTATGCATTGCATATGTATCTTTTGATCGGTTGAGGATATCTGATAGATCAACATTATTTTCATGTTAAAACAGTATTGCATGATTATGTTACATTAATTCTGATTGGACAATCAATAATGTTTCTAAGATTAATTAATGGAAGAGGATAGATGTTGAATGCACTGTTTGCCTGTTATGTCCAAATTGACCCCTGCATACTTAAAAATTAAAGATAGACAGTAATACCTTTAATTTAGTTATACTTCAAACGCTAGTGATACAGTAGACTGATATATCTATGATTGAGGCCTGCAGAAAATTGCCTTTGAGAGCTGCAGACTTTAAAGATAATGCCGTTTAATTGGGTAGACAGATATACATCTGTTCCCTGTTTGAACTGTTGCTTTGATCCAAGCATTTTTTTAAAGATATTACCATTGTGCATTGGAGACATTAATGCTATTGCATTTGAGAGCTGCAGACTATAATGTTATTGCTTTTGAACTCAGAAGGCCTTTCATCCATGAAGGCTTTAATGCTATTGCCTTTGAGTGCTGCAGACCATAATGTTTTTGTTTTTAATCTCAGAAAACGTTTCATCCCAGAAGGCTTAAATGCTATTGCCTTTAAGAGCCGTAGACCATAATGCTATTGCCTTTGACTTTAGAAGACCATTCACCCCAGAAGGCTTTAATGCAATTGCCTTTGACTTTAGCAGACCTTTTATCCCAGAAAGCTTTAATTTTATTGCCTTAGAGAGTTGCAGATTATAATGCTGTTGCCTTTGACCTCAGCAGACCTTTCATCCCAGAAAGCTTTAATGTTATTGCCTTAGAGAGTTCCAAACTGTGATGCTATTGCCTTTGACCTATGCAGACCTTTCATCCCAGATGGCTTCAATGCTATTGCCTTTGAGAGCTGCAGACTATAATGCTATGGCCTTTGACATCAACAGACCTTTCATCCTAAGCCCAGCAGACTACAAAAATATTGCTATTGAACCCTACATATTTAGAAGGTTATGACTTTTGGAAGTGCAGACTTTTAATCCTAAATGGTTTGAACACTGACAAATACCATTATAATAAGGCCATGGGTGCATTTCTCCATGATTATTAATTATCTTAAATGACTGATTAGTACTCTGTGGTATAAAGCATACTGGGGTATGTTAAACTTCCATATGAATTTCACAGCCTCTTCATATTCCTCAGTTAGCTGATGCATGACCATCAGACACTTCATGAAATATGAAGCAAAAGCCCTTCAGGACATAAACAGGCAACAAAAGATCAGAACACGGTGATCTACTCATTTCTGCTTGCACGTTTTCTGCAAGGGTACCTCAATTATGTAGATTACAATACGCGAAAGTCAGACCGACAACCCACCATTCATTCAGTGTAATTTCTTTCAGCAATTATTTAACAGTATTTTGAGTCTTTGGTGGTATTGCGTCTGTTTTAGACAGCAGACATCTCCAGACAATGGTCAAGACAGCTTAGTTTTGATTAGGGTTGGAATCTGCATTTGTAGTGCACGTAAATCTGCCATATACCTGTCGGTCATATTAGGTATAATCTACTGTGATTTTCTGATTCCATTTCAGCTTTTCATATTCATGGTAATCTTGACTTTTTTCTAAGTTTCCATTACATTTCCAAGCAAATGCTTCAGAACACTATATCATTTTAACATGTCTGCATGCAAAACTGTCTTTATTTATGAAAAGCAACACCAGACATGGAAATCAAGAATAGACTAAATAAGGGCCTGGTAAGCGATTCTACCCACTTCAAAGCACCAGAATCCCGTAATATACTCCAACATGCAACATGCAATGCATGGCAATGCATGGATATTCTTGGTAAATGAGTGACAGTAAAGATAGGCATGTTCTGATTGAAGTCTTGGTGATTATTTTGCATGAAAATCTTCAGTCAGAATAAGTCAGACATGAGAAGGATCTATATTACTGTGTAGATGACATATCACCATACAATTTAAAAGTGAATTAACCTTTCAGCAAACTTTGACATACAGCTTTTAGCTCTTGACTAATGAGTCTTTCCAATCAATATCTCATAACGAGCAGCAAACAAAATTGCTACCATAGGCATAAAGCTTGAATTATTTCAGTTTTATAATACATAATATCGACTGAGACCTTACTTCTAGATGCACTTTAATACAAAGGTTCACAAAATGTCCTCAAATAGGGATGGAAAAACAAGAGTTACAACAATATCTGGTTTTATAACCAACACTGGCGCACTATACAAACATCCAAGGGAAAGTACCCTCCCCAAGATTCAAACCCGGAACCTTTATATCAAAGGGGTTCTAACAGGCGATAATTGTTAAAAAGCCAGGGTCGGTTTCAGTATGATGGATTCGCACCCAAAAGAGGGTAAAAGGGCTTAGTCCTCCATTGATATTGTTTCCAAAGAAATTCATATTCATTGCAAGGTACTTTCTACTGTTTTTTCATGCAAAGGACAGATAAAAAATCAAAGCGCTTAAAGCGTTGAATGGCTTTCGGCCTGCAACGTTTGATGAGTACAGTCATGAAATTGGAAAACATTATTATTAGCATAAAAATAAACATCTAAAGATAGTATATGCTCGCTCATAATTTCATTCGCAAAAACTTTCAGAGTTTTATGTTGATTCTCAATTAGATCATGTAGTATAAGTCACTTGAAATTTGCAATACGCCAAATAGTTACTTATAAGGTATGGAGTAATTCTCAATATCATATAAAACCTTATTTGGAGCTTTGGTTTCATAAACAATGCACTGCCATGGATAATGCATTTAGATTTTTTAGTAAAATCTACTGTACACTTCAAACTTGACTTAGGCGTATTTAATTTACTACCAGGGTTTGCCAGCTAAACCAAATGAATCCCAACAAAATGCATTGGACATATTAATTAGGTTTATGTTTAAGGCTTCTTTCTACAACGCCAAATACCTCTGGATCGAATCACCCACAGACTATTTATTCCCTATATGTTTGATGTACATGTATCTTAATAATGCCCTCAACCTATGTCACTCTTGGACAAAATGAACAGATTTATAACAGTGGTTTTTAAATATGCATATGCATTATGCTACATTCTAAAGACTTTGGACTAAAATTACTGAGACAAATAATTTCCGTTTCATTCGGCATTACATGACTATGACAGAAATTGTAGAAGGTCAATAGCTTGTCAACGCTTTACGCGATTTGATCTAAATGGTAGAAGTGTGTAATATGCATTTAGTAATGGTTAAAGGTTGTTAAAATATGTACTTACACAAGAAATGGTTTTATGCGACACACATTTTACAAATACAAGTACAAACAAACAATCTCAATAGAAAAATGTCAAGTTAGAGCCGATTTAGGCAATTTAAAACATAGAAAATATACTTAAGAATAAACTTCAATCGCCAAAAAAACAAACTGATTGTATGATAAAATGAGGTATTATAATTTCATTTTCAAATTATGGGTTGATATCTTATGCCTAATTAGCATTTAATTATATCATAATACGATCCATATTTTTTCCGTATTTAAACGAGATCTCAGAGTTCATTTCCGGGGAAGAACCTGTCCGAATGCGATGACCCAGATTTTATCCGATTTAATCTAAACACAGGTATATAATACATGTATTTATTGATTCAGTACGCGTTCATTTTGAAACTATTTGCAGATTCTGACTTTAATATTTCGTTCTGTGGCCGACATTAAAATAATTGCTTTTTGTACAATTTTAATTTCGTAATATTACACAAACAGCATCTTATTTGAATTATATTAACCACATAACATTGAATGAAAACTCATTACAGTGCTACTTTTAGCAAGCTAATTAATATGCAGAAAGCAGTCCGTATCTATCAGAGCAGATTGCTTACTAGGTATTTTCGATGTAAATGTTAATGAAAATTAGGTCGTTGACCACCGCAGTTATAACCGCGCTGAGGTTGATACGCCTGTGTGCACATAAATTCGCCAAAAGTTAAATATGTTATGTCGATCTGCCAATGTGATTTCCGAGATAAGGTTATAAAAGTCTGCAGGCCTAGCGGCCTACAGCCTAACAATCTTTACAACTGTACAAGAGACCAGCAGACTTCAAAGTAAATGCTTTGGTGCTCTTCAGACTACAAAACATGTTGCTATTGAGCCCTGCATATTTAGACATGCCATTTGGCCCTGCAGACTACAAACATATTTAGACAGTTATGCATTTTGGCAGTGCAGACTTTTTATTCTAAATGGTTTGAAAACTGAAAAATACCATTATAATAAGGCAATGGGTGCAGTTCTTCATGATCGCCAATTATCTTTAAAGATTGATTAGATCTCAGTGATATATAGCAGGCTGTGGTATGTAAAACTTCCATATGAATTTCACAGCCTCTTCATATTCCTCAGTTAGCTGCTGACCATCAGACAATTCAAGAAATATGAAGCAAAAGCCCTTCAGGACATAGACAGGCAACAAAAGATCTACTCATTTCTGCTTGCACGTTTTCTGCAAGGGTACCTCAATTATGTAGATTACAATACCCGAAAGTCAGACCGACAACCCACCATTCATTCAGTGTAATTTCTTTCAGCAATTATTTAACAGTATTTTGAGTCTTTGGTGGTATGGCGTCTGTTTTAGACAGCAGACATCTCCAGACAATGGTCAAGACAGCTTAATTTTGATTAGGGTTGGAATCTGCATTTGTAGTGCACGTAAATCTGCCATATATCTGTCGGTCATATTAGGTATAATCTACTGTGATTTTCTGATTCCATTTCAGCTTTTCATATTCATGGTAATCTTGACTTTTTTCTCAGTTTCCATTACATTTCCAAGCAAATGCTTCAGAACACTATATCATTTTAACATGTCTGCATGCAAAACTGTCTTTATTTATGAAAAGCAGCACCACAGACATGGAAATCAAGAATAGACTAAATAAGGGCCTGGTAAGCGATTCCACCCACTTCAAAGCACCAGAATCCTGTAATATACTGCAACATGCAACATGCAATGCATGGATATTCTTGGTAAATGAGTGACAGCAAAGATAGGCATGTTCTGATTGAAGTCTTGGTGATTATTTTGCATGAAAATCTTCAGTCAGAATAAGTCAGACATGAGAAGGATCTATATTACTGTGTAGATGACATATCACCATACAATTTGAAAGTGAATTAACCTTTAAGCAAACTTTGACATACAGCTTTTAGCTCTTGACTAATGAGTCTTTCCAATCAATATCTCATAAGGAGCAGCAAACAAAATTGCTACCATAGGCATAAAGCTTGAATTATTTCAGTTTTATAATACATAATATCGACTGAGACCTTACTTCTAGATGCACTTTAATACAAAGGTTCACAAAATGTCCTCAAATAGGAATGGAAAAACAAGAGTTACAACAATATCTGGTTTTATAGCCAACACTGGCGCCCTATACAAACATCCAAGGGAAAGTACCCTCCCCAAGATTCAAACCCAGAACCTTTATATCAAAGGGGTTCTAACGGGTGATAATTGTTAAAAAGCCAGGGTCGGTTTCAGTATGATGGATTCGCACCCAAAAGAGGGTAAAAGGGCTTAGTCCTCCATTGATATTGTTTCCAAAGAAAATTCATATTCATTGCAAGGTACTTTCTACTGTTTTTTCATGCAAAGGACAGATAAAAAATCAAAGCGCTTAAAGCGTTGAATGGCTTTCGGCCTGCAACGTTTTATGAGTATAGTCATGAAATTGGAAAACATTATTATTAGCATAAAAATAAACATCTAAAGATAGTATATGCTCGCTCAAAATTTCATTCGCAAAAACTTTCAGAGTTTTATGTTGATTCTCAATTAGATCATGTAGTATAAGTCACTTGAAATTTGCAATACGCCAAATAGTTACTTATAAGGTATGGAGTAATTCTCAATATCATATAAAACCTTATTTGGAGCTTTGGTTTCATAAACAATGCATTGCCATGGATAATGCATTTAGATTTTTTAGTAAAATCTACTATACACTTCAAACTTGAATTAGGCGTATTTAATTTACTACCAGGGTTTGCCAGCTAAACCAAATGAATCCCAACAAAATGCATTGGACATATTAATTAGGTTTATGTTTAAGGCTTCTTTCTACAACGCCAAATACCTCTGGATCGAATCACCCACAGACTATTTATTCCCTATATGTTTGATGTACATGTATCTTAATAATGCCCTCAACCTATGTCACTCTTGGACAAAATGAACAGATTTATAACAGTGGTTTTTAAATATGCATATGCATTATGCTACATTCTAAAGACTTTGGACTAAAATTACTGAGACAAATAATTTCCGTTTCATTCGGCATTACATGACTATGACAGAAATTGTAGAAGGTCAATAGCTTGTCAACGCTTTACGCGATTTGATCTAAATGGCAGAAGTGTGTAATATGCATTTAGTAATGGTTAAAGGTTGTTAAAATATGTACTTACACAAGAAATGGTTTTATGCGACACACATTTTACAAATACAAGTACAAACAAACAATCTCAATAGAAAAATGTCATGTTAGAGCCGATTTAGCCAATTTAAAACATAGAAAATATACTAAAGGATGAACTTCAATCACCAAAAAAACAAACTGATTGTATGATAAAATGAGGTATTATCATTTCATTTTCACATTACGGTTTGATATCTTATGCCTAATTAGCATTTAATTACATCATAATACGATCCATATTTTTTCCGTATTTAAACGAGATCTCAGAGTTCATTTCCGGTGAATAAACCTGTCCGAATGCGATGACCCAGATTTTATTCTTAACTACAATGTACATGTAGATATTATCGCTCCTCGGCCGAGGCAAAATCTAAACACAGGTATATTATACATGTATTTATTTGATTCAGTACGCATTCATTTTGAAACTATTTGCGGATTCTGATTTTAATATTTTGTTCTGTGGCCGATATTCAAATAATTGCTTTTTGTACAATTTTAATTTCCTTATATTACACAAACGGCATTTTATTCGAACTATATTAACCAAATAACATTGATTGAAAACTCATTACAGTGCTACTTTTAGCAAGCTAATTAATATGCAGAAAGCAGTCCGTATCTATCAGAGCAGATTGCTTACTAGGTATTTTCGATGTAAATGTAAATGAAAATTAGGTCGTTGACCACCGCAGTTCTAACAGCGCTGAGGTCGATACGCCCGTGCGCGCATTAATTCGGCAAAAGTTAAATATGTTATGTCGATCTGCCGATGTGATTTCCGAGATAAGGTTATAAAAGTCTGCAGGCCTAGCGGACTACAGCCTAACAATCTTTACAACTGTACAAGAGACCAGCAGACTTCAAAGTAAATGCTTTTGTGCTCTTCAGACTACAAACATATTGCTATTGAGCCCTGCATATTTAGACAGTTATGCCATTTGGCCCTGCAGACTACAAACATATTTAGACAGTTATGCATTTTGGCAGTGCAGACTTTTTATCCTAAATGGTTTGAAAACTGAAAAATACCATTATAATAAGGCAATGGGTGCAGTTCTTCATGATCGCCAATTATCTTTAAAGATTGATTAGTACTCAGTGATATATAGCAGGCTGTGGTATGTTAAACTTCCATATGAATTTCACAGCCTCTTCATATTCCTCAGTTAGCTGATGCATGACCATCAGACACTTCATGAAATATGAAGCAAAAGCCCTTCTAGACATAGAAGGGCAACAAAAGATCAGAACAAGTGATCTACTCATTTCTGCTTGCACGTTTTCTGCAAGGGTACCTCAATTATGTAGATTACAATACCACGAAAGTCAGACCGACAACCCACCATTCATTCAGTGTAATTTCTTTCAGCAATTATTTAACAGTATTTTGAGTCTTTGGTGGTATTGCATCTGTTTTAGACAGCAGACATCTCCAGACAATGGTCAAGACAGCTTAGTTTTGATTAGGGTTAGAATCTGCATTTCTAGTGCACGTAAATCTGCCATATATCTGTCGGTCATATTAGGTATAATCTACTGTGATTTTCTGATTCCATTTCAGCTTTTCATATTCATGGTAATTTTGACTTTTTTCTCAGTTTCCATTACATTTCCAAGCAAATGCTTCAGAACACTATATCATTTTAACATGTCTGCATGCAAAACTGTCTTTATTTATGAAAAGCAGCACCACAGACGTGGAAATCAAGAATAGACTAAATAAGGGCCTGGTAAGTGATTCCGCCCACTTCAAAGCACCAGAATCCCGTAATATACTGCAACATGCAACATGCAATGCATGGATATTCTTGGTAAATGAGTGACAGTAAAGATAGGCATGTTCTGATTGAAGTCTTGGTGATTATTTTGCATGAAAATCTTCAGTCAGAATAAGTCAGACATGAGAAGGATCTATATTACTGTGTAGATGACATATCACCATACAATTTAAAAGTGAATTAACCTTTAAGCAAACTTTGACATAAAGCTTTCAGCTCTTGACTAATGAGTCTTTCCAATCAATATCTCATAACGAGCAGCAAACAAAATTGCTACCATAGGCATAAAGCTTGAATTATTTCAGTTTTATAATACATAATATCGACTGAGACAAGTTACTTCTAGATGAACTTAAATACAAGGTTCACAAAATGTCCTCGAATGGGGATGGAAAAACAAGGGTTACAACAATATCTGGATTTGTAACCAACACTGGCGCCCTATACAAACATCCAAGGGAAAGTACCCTCCCCAAGATTCAAACCCAGAACCTTTATATCAAAGGGGTTCTAACAGGTAATAATTGTTAAAAAGCCAGGGTCGGTTTCAGTATGATGGATTTGCGCCCAAAAGAGGGTAAAAGGGCTTAGATCCCTTTTGAAATTGTTTCCAAAGAAATTTATATTAATTTCAAGGTACTTCATTCTGTTTTTTAAGCAAAGGATAGATCAAAAAAACAATCTTTACAACTGTATAATAGTCTGAAGTTTAAAGCTCTTAATCTTGTTTTCAAAGTAAATCCTGGCCTTGAGAACCCCTAAGAAAGTGAAAGGTGGACTGTGACCTTGGCAACCGCTACTCCACCATCTCACCTTCAGTTGCAAGAAGACTGTCAAAAGGCTTCTTGCAGCAGCAGGTCCTGGATTTGGGCGTAGGGAAAGGCTGAATTTGGACAATTGCTGGGTACGCCCTTATCAACCCTTCCCTTGTCTGACTATACTAATCCCTGGGTTGTGGCAGTACAAGTTTTGTGTCTCTTCAGTGCAAAATGGCACTGTGATCAATGCTTCATTAAACTCATTGACAATTAAGCTTGTTTTCCTAAGTTTATTGGCAAACAGTAGTAATAGTTTATAAACATCATTTTTAAAACAAATATTTTGTGTTTTAAAGTATTTAAAGTATGTTGGATAGTGCAAGAAAAATATTTCTAGACATAAAAACTGACATTTATCATTTTGTTCAGTAACAAAATTCTATTTTTGGACAAAGTCTGACTTGTAACAGTTTTGGGTCAGTTTTGGGTTGAAATTTAATTACATTCCTTGAAAATATGATGAATCAACCACCATAAACCTTCCTCAGTGGTACCACAGCAACCAAGCAAATAATATAATTGAATAATTATTTATGATGACTGGCAACTGCAGTAAATTCAAACAGATCTGCATACAATACCCAAATCTACGGTCCTCATTTCAAATGTAATAAACCCACAAACTTCAAAATCCATGGCAATTTCTTGTTTTAATTCAATAGAGGACCATTGATTGTGCAGCAGGAATATATTTACATCAAGTTTCTATGGTAAAACTGCTTTTTAATACTGATTGAGGACCAACTGTACTTTCAAAACAACAAGAGCAGGAAATGCATCCAGCGTGAAATGGAAATGCAGAGCAACATAACAAACTATCTCCTCTGAGGCCCATAAAGTTATTTTCATCATAATGGAACTCAAAGTGAATGGCAAGAAAGAGCTCATTACGGTCTCAGTTGGATTTTTAGACAAAAGAATATTAATTGATAAGTACATGTATGTAACATAATTATGCATGTCGTCCATATCAAATACTTAGAACTTAGAAGAGGACAGTCACACTGATGCCAGACCAGTTTTTATGGCATTACAAGAAAGACAAGGTTGCAGATATTCTGCATGAAAATATGTCAGCTCTTATAATTGGGAGGTAACTTGAGTTGCAGATAACTGCATCATTGCATAAAACACAAATTGGGAGACATAAATTACTGCACAAAGTTGGAGACACATATAACAGTTGTATTGCATGAAAAAAAATAATGACACAAACTACAGCTGCATTCAATGTTCACAAAGTGGAAAACCAGATGGCAGTGGAAATTGCATAGAACTTAAAATGGTTATAGTGGCATCGATGAAACACTAAGAGGGAGACACAATTAATAATGGCATTTTTGCATGAACACACAAAATGGATGTTCAGATTACAGTGGCATTGCATGACACACAAAATGGATGACACAAATTACAGTTGCATTATTGCATGAAACGCAGAATGGATGACACAGATAACAGTGGCATTATATGAAACACAAAATGGATGATGCAGATATCAGTGGCTTTGCATGACAGACAAAATGGATGACACAGATTACAGTTGCATTATTGCATGAATCACAATATGGATGATGCAGATAACAGTGACATTGTATGAAACACAAAATGGATGACACAGATTACAGTTGCATTATTGCATGAAACACAAAATGGATGAAGCAGATTACTAAGGCATTGCATGAAACACAAAATGGATGACACAGATTACAGTTGCATTGCATGAAACACAAAATGGTTTACACAGATTATAGTGGCATTGCATGAAACATAGAGAAGGAGGTACAGATAACAGTGGCATTGAATGAAACATAGAGGAGGCATTTGTATGAAACACAGAGAAGGAGGTACAGATTACATTGGCATTTGTATGAAACACAGAGAAGGAGGTACAGATTACAGTGGCTGTACATATTTTTATTACAGTTGCATTGCATGAAACATAGAGAAGGAGGTACATATTACACTGGCACTGCATGAAACATAGAGGAGGTACTGATTACAGTGGCATTGTATGAAACATACAGAAGGAGGTACAGATTACTGTGGCATTGTATGAAACACAGAGAAGGAGGTACAGATATCAGTGGCATTGAATGAAACACACCAGTGCAAAACACTCCGAGGCATCTTGATCCAAATTTTCAGTACATTGCGGGAGCGTATTCAAAAGCTTCATTTCTTTTTTTCAAATGACTTTACACTATTTTTTTATTTGTTCATAGGAGTTCCCCTGCTTGAAGCAGACTGCTGTTTTCAGACATTACAATCACCTTATTTCCCTATGGTCCTACTGGTTTTTCTAAATCCAATTAATTTTATTACATATCACCATTTTATGTTTGATCACTTGCATACCATTATGTCATCCTCGAATGAAGAGAAATGAAACTTCAAATTCTTACTTCGCATGCATGGCTATAATAAGCCATGTGGTATAACCGTGTTTTGCATGATGGCTTTGAACCACAGGGCTTCCTCTCAATTTTTCTTACCCTGTACATAATCTGTTGACAAGGGGTAGAAAACACATTTTGCATTTCTCAAGAAAATCATATAAAAAAACACATTTTGCATTTCTCAAGAAAATCATATAAACAATGTATACTTTTGAAAAACCAAAATCAACACAGTACTAAGTTATCTATCTATCAAAATAAATATATTGTTTCATTTAGACACACCTACGCAAAATCTCAAAATATGAATTAACCTTACTAAAATCATTTTGTGTGCAATGTTGTATGCAAATAAACATCCAGTTCAATGAAGAGTCATAAGTTTTAATGCACTAGTCAATTGTAACCACGGCCCCCCCAAGGTCCGGTAAATAGGGGGGACTTTTGGTCCAGCCAAGCACGGGTAAAAATCTCCACCCTGCGGGTACAAACTACATGTAAAATCCCCACCAAATACTCCCGCACCCCAGGGACCCGAGGTAATGCCCATTCCCCGCCATTTTTTGTGCAAAGACAAAACCACCGCATTCACCCAGCACAAATACTCCCGCATCCCAGGGACCCGAGGTAATGCCCATTCCCCGCCATTTTTTGTGCAAAGACAAAACCACCGCAGTCACCCAGCACAAATACTCCCGCACCCCAGGGACCCGAGGTAAGGCCCATTCCCCGCTATTTTTTGTGCAAAGACAAATCCACCCCATTCACCTGACCACCTGGAAGGTAAACACAGCCCATTTCCCCAGCTATCCCCCCACCGGACCTGGGGGAGCCGTGGTTACAATTGACTGGTGCATAACTCTGACCACTTTATGCATTGTTTACAAAAGAAATTCACCACTAAATTGATTTAAGTCACCCACCATGATTTGTTTTCGGATATTTTTGGCCAATTAAATTTCTGAGCACATGGAGCAATTTCATTGGCTGATGACAGACAAATAAAAAGTGCTTTTGAAAAACAAGTGTACTGTGCACTTGTTCAGAACACGATGGATAGAAAAGGCATGCAATGTTAATACTTAATGATATTTTAATCAATTACATCGTGTAATATTTGTTTTTTGGTTGATAAAGGTACTTTTACATACCTATTCTTGCTCTTGTGACCTGTATCCAGATTAAAAATTATCAGTCTTTTATCCTTTGTCAATACATAAATTATAGGGTAAAAAAAATCGAGAGAAAATTTTGAAATGGCATATTTCAAAATGAATGTAATGTAATCCTGGAGAACATGAAAAATCTGTAAATCGATGGATGTAAAGATTGTAAGGAAAACAATGTTCACCACATGTGCAATGCAGCTGGGCCAATTTATAGCTCCATCATACAGGCATAAGCCAAGGCTTTCTTCCAAACTTAACTTAATTATAACTTCTACCGAATTCCAAGACCTTGAAATATGATCTTAATTTTACAGAGAGAGAAACACTCATTCAAAGGGCAAAATATTTTGGCAGCTTAAATTGAGGTGGTGGGGGAGTTGGAAGCTGTTATCAATATTATCTCAGACTATCTGATTATGTTGGCACTCATGAATTGTTTTTACAAGTTCACCTGTCTGTCTTCTACATTGCCCGATTATTATTGGTCAGAAAATATGCAAAATTAAGGCTTCTTTTGTACTGAGTGTTGTCTGATTGCATTCTGCTTGACCAATTCAATTAAAGCTTGTGCTGATCCAGCCTAAACCCATGCAGGGTACAATAAAATAGCTGTTTAAGACAGGGAAATAGTTCCATTGGGACCATCAAAAGCCCAGTCAAAGTAAGTCATTGTCTGATGATAATTTCATCTTTGACATTATGTAACTTAAGGTACCCGTATTCAATATGTATATACGGCACTTATACAGTCTCCATATAGAGCTTAGTTTTTTTTTACAATGCTTTAGAGTGCATGTCTGCCGAGACAAAGAGGGTTCAATCCCAGGCCTATGCACATTTGTACATTCTGTACAGTTCGTAAATTTTAAAATTGCTATGATACATTTACAGATCTCGTGGGGATCAAACCCATGATCCTCATTCTGCAGGCAGTCACTCTACGTTTTTTTACAAAAAGTGTATTTCATTTATCCAAATATTGTTATTAATAGTAGAATTGTTTTGCTAGGATCTAGAAATAATAATATCAGCTTTGACTTATTGTTCCTAGAATTCAAAAAACAACAACATAATACTGGCTCTGGATATCTTTAGTAACACAAACTTATCAGTTAAGAAAAGAAGTAATTGGACAGTTGTAGAACGTTTTCTATTGTTAACTACATTTTCAATGAAATTATACTTGAATAATAGTTCAATATTAAGCAAACAAATGAAAACATGTGATATACTTGCATGTTTACTTTCTTTCCTTTTTTCCTTAGTTTGTAATCATGGATATTTGTACAGCGTTAAAAACGATACAATAGAACATTTTTATGTACGTATGAATGTAACTTTGCATGTTTGTATATGCTATTGTACCTACTGTTTGAATAAACGAAATTGTCCATGAAAAAAAAAAAAAATTACTTTTTTAAACAGACTTGGTAAAATATCATCTGAAGTTATTTGTAATTGGTAGAACTTTTGGCTCATTTGTCAAATTGAATTGTTACATATTTAAGTGAAAAAACACACACACTATTTTTAAAGATGCACTCTTACTCCCCAATAAGACTTATGATAATTAATATCATTGTTTTCATTTTTCAAAATGGGTTGATAGATGTCAACAACAATGTTTCTAATGAAGGATCTTGAGTTTAATTTGCTAATAAGAATGAACTTAAAACATGGTATTTCTGCCTTGTGATACTATAGTAGACCACAGTAAATCTTTTAGCAATCACCAATTGATCATTTAATATTTGTCATGCATTCTGCTATTATAAACAGGGTGACAAGCTTGTTATCAGTAAACGATATTTCAGTAAATGCATTATTTAGTAAGTAGTTATTGTTTTTTCATTCAATTTGATGTGTGTTATATATACAATTATATGTATTGATTTCAAATAAGAGTTTCACTTTAAAGATGCTCATTTAAAGATAATGAACAGACACACAAAAACTAGACACATTTGATACTAATTATACGAATGATTATTGTTTTATATATAGGTGACCTCTGATTTGTTTTGGAGATATTCATAAATGGGTGTTATTCTTTATTGTCTTCAGTTTCTTATACATTTAAGGATTTTTATAATTGCTTTTCTGGTATATATTACAATGTAATTTAATGCAAATGAAAACACACTTTAAACTGGACACATTTGATACTAATGATATAAATGATTATTGTTTACATGTACTCTGATTTGTTATGAAGATATTCATAAAGGGGTGTTCTTCATGTTATTATACATTTTGGACTTGATTTAGTATTGCTCTTCTGGTATATATTCATTTAATGCACAAAGAAATTATTTTAAGTGTTCAGTATCACTTTCACACATTATTTACTTTTTTTTTTTTGCATATTTGGCCTATTTATGCTTATATGTGCATTGTTGTATTTCAAAACCTTTGTGAAAAATAGAAACAGTATTATTTTCTTCATACATAGTCTGATACATATTCAGTTTGAATGCGTTATTTTTTATCATATTTGAAAAAAATGCCATTGTCCAATAAGACACATGCTGTTTTTGTGTTTATATCAACTAAAACATCCATTTTCTACTCTTCTTTACTATGTAAATGAAGAAGTTAACATTAGTATTATTAAACAGCTAAAAACAAGGCATGTTATGTTATAAATGCATTTCATCTAGTAAACAATGTTCACTTTTTATATAACAGTTCAATAATTATGTTCTATTTATGTTTGCAACTTTACAGTTCAATAATTATGTTCTATTTATGTTTGCAACTTTCGGACGAAATGATAATATTTATTAAAGTACTACACAAATTGTTAAATTGTTATTTCATATCACTTCTTCATGATGAATGAGGTAACTTATTCTTCCCTACAAGTTGTCATGCCAGCATGGTGACGTTGCCCCCTCCCCCTATATGATTAGAACTGCAGTGTACATGAACAATAACTCTATTTCAGCGTATTGCAAGAGTTATTCCCTTTGTATCTTTTCCTGTCCGGAGCATAACTAGAAAACTACTTTTTTTGGAATTTCATTAAACATCATTCAATGGTATTTAGCACAACGAGAGGAAGTGCAGTGCACAATGACTATAGCTGTTTTTAAGCTAATTACATAATTATTGCCCTTTGCCGCTTTTTCTTGACCAGAGCATTACTTTAAAACTACTTATGGTATTGAAATAAAACTTGGTATATGGGTATGTGGCATTGACAAAAAGTACAGTGCACAAGCACCCTAGTTCTGTCTTGTTCAGTAATGTACCCCACCCCTAATGAAATGTTCAACTTGAAAATCTTCCATTTCAATGCTTTTGCCTATGTTGTCATGCAGGAAACAACAAACATTTTGAGAATTTCATAGATGCGGTTCAATGCACCATAATATGCTTGTTGGCCTTGACATTTCTTGTTTTTCAACATATAACAAGTGCATAAACTATTAAACGGCGCCCTTTGATGCTTTGCATCAATGGTCTTTCTTGTTTGTAATTGGTAGGTGCTGATTTGTGTTCAGTTTGGTTCATCAGCCTTTCATTTATGAACATATCCATTGACAGAAGAGTTCATAGAAAGTTTGGCACAAACCTGTCATAACCAGTTCAGGGTTCAATCAGGGGCCCTAGATCTCCTAACAGCCTCTCCTTATAGACACAAGCACTGGTTTATACCTGCACCAATGTCTATATGACATTGCAGTGATGTGGAATTCTAGTCATGAGGTGGCTGACCAAAATCAATCCAAAATCTCATGTAGAGGCAATGTGGAAACCCTGACATCTGTGTGACATTGATTTACCACGTTGTCTCAATGTTGGATACTTGTCAGGCACCTGTCTAAATGAAGTTTCATCTGGCATGTATGATTTCCATAAAATTGAATCCCACTTTATACCTGTAATTTCTAGATTAACGATTCAAAAGACATTTGGTGTTCCATAACCTGTAGGAAACATTGTTAGTATCATGTAACCTGCATTTAACTTTGACGCATATTTGAACTTGGGGAACAAGACAATGCGGAATATTCAAACCGATTGGAAAATAAAGAGGTCCAGTACAGGACAGATATATTTTTAGATATAAGAAAGATATCAAAAACAATATAGGACCGATATCCAAATGGTTGGTGAAAATCTTTCTTCTTGAACATAGTTATTACCTCCCATTAATTTAAATTTACTTGGTTTTAATGTGCATTTGCTTGAAACTTCCATTTTAAAAACTCAAATATGATCAAATAAAGTTCTTTATGAAAACAAATATTAAAACTGTATGTAAGTTGCTTGTAAATGCCGTAAATAACAAGTTTCTTAGTTCTTGCGCTTCTTGCCCGCATCTGTGCAATAGGCACAGTGCATTAAGTCCACTGTGGTGAGAGTGGAGAGAAATGTGGTAATGTATTTTACTTTGCAATATAATAGAGAAAAAGTTGTTCTAAATATAACATTTGTGGAAATAGATCTTCATCAAAAATGGTCGTAATTCACTGGTTGCAAATCACTGTATTATCCATCAAACTCCCACGTCAAACCCTGGTCGGAGTCAGTCGTCCAGGCGACGTCAAATGTTTGCTGGGTAGGGATCAGGCTGTGCCTTGTACTAGCCAGTTGAAACCATGGTATCCATATGAAGTATTCCCAAAATTAAAATTTTCTAACCAGACTAAGCCAAAAATAATATCTTGAATAAAACAGATGCACAACACATGAAATATAAATGACTTCTCTTTTATTATTTTTGAACTGGTAAATGAATGCACTTATCAACATGGACGCCACTTGGTGGATGAATTTAGATAAGCAGGATTCCTAGTGAGACCAGGGGCAGGTCCATGATTTGACAGGCTTTTGACACGTGCCCCTCCCTGAGAACCACATTTCATTTGGTTTTAAGTGTTGGTATGGTGTTGTGGTAAACTACCCCAAGAAAATTTTAACAATTTCTACTTCAGAAAGGTGCATTTTTGACATACCTATTTTATTTTTTATTACTTCTTTTCTCCTATATTGAAATAAAAAGAAAACTTGGATTTTTTTTTTAATTGATTTATTTTTGGGGGGTTGGAGGGGGTAGGGGGGGGGGGGGGGCTGGATCCCATAGTGGAGACCATTGATGGCAGGTTGGATAAGAGATGGTGGGAATCATTTTTTTATACATTTACATGTATATAGATAAAAAGGTGCACTATGCTTGATTATGTATATACAATTAATGAAAAAGATCATTATATCTAGTTATATATGAATATAATACTCCTTTCACAATCCTAAGTGGACATCACCCAGATTCTATGTGTAAGACTGCCAACCAGGAAATGGTCAGAAATAGAAATGGTCAGAGATTAACATGTCTGAAACATCTCCGACCTCCAAGTTTTGACCACCCGCCCTGCTCCAACAGTAGGTTTTGACAAACTGCAAAAGCATATCAACTATTTCAGTTTTAATATTGACCTAATGATGTCTGTATGTACCAAACATTCTTTCACAATTCTTAAAATGTTTACAAGCCCATTCTTAGCAGAGCAGGGTGAAACTGGCTTGTACAGACACCTTCTGTTTCTGTTCCAATACCAAGTTTCATCAACAAATAGTTGGTTAACTATTGAGAATTTCTAATTAATTTTGCCACCTAAACACACTGAGGGGTTCATTAAAAATGTATGAGTATAAACATTAAAAGCTGTGATAATCAAGCGCTGGGTGCCACTGATATGAAATTAATGCTGAAGATGGATTCTGTTGCGCCCTTTCTAAGGAAGATTGTAATACACTAGTAACTGAATTTGGTGTTTGCATTTTCGTGTGGGGCTAATGACAATCAAGGATTTTTCATTTTTTTGTTTATTAATTTTCGTAGGTCGATTTTGAGATAACACCAAAATATAGTTTCATAGAGTGGATTTCAGTCAAACTATTTATCAACCAAGGCTTTCTTGTTATATAAGTGTCAATAGTTGAAGGTAGCATATACTTTGTGTTTGTTTTTAGTGTTTGCCAATGACAATCAAGGATATTTCCATTTTCTGTTCAGTAGTTTTACTTAGATTGATTCTGACAAATGCACAAAAAAAACACCAAAATTGAACTCTGCTAGAGCTGTCACAGGAGTGAAGAATATCACCAAATGCCGCCTACACACAGAAATGGCAATCTATTTCTTTGAAAAGAGGCCATACTGCGAGGTTATTGTACACTGCATTTCCACTTATCACGCTTAACTAATGTGTGTTGTTTAATTAAAATCCATTGAGTAATTTAGAAGTTATGCTTCTGACAAGAAAAAGTAACAAAGGGCAATTATTATGTAGTTAGCTGAAATAGAGTTATTGTTCTTGCATACTGCACTTCTTCTCATTATGTCCTATCAATGTAAGAAATTTAATCTAATTCAATCAAGTAGTTTTGAAGTCATGCTTCGGACAAGAAAAAGGTGGCAAAGAGCAATAACTCTGTTATAAGGCAGAACAAAATTATGGTTCTTGTATACTGCACTTCCTCTCATTGAGCTTTACCATCATATGAGGTTAAATTCCATCCAGTAATTTACCTGACAAGAAAAGGAATCAAAGGGCAATTACTCTGTTATAAGCTGTAATAAAGTTATGATTCTTGAACGCTACACTTCCTCTCATTGTGCTTCACCATCTTATGAAGTTAAATTAAATTCCGTTCACTAGTTTTCAAAATACTCTCTGGACAAGAAACAAAGGGCCATTTCTCTGTAATATGCTGAAATAGAGTTGAGATTCATGTACACTGCACTTCCTCTCATTGTCTTTAACCATTGCATGAAGTTTAATAAAATTCCATCAAGCAGTTTTCAAGTTATGCTCTGAACAAGAAAATTAACAAGGGCAAGAACTCTGTAATAACCTGAAATAAAGTTATAGTTCTTTTACGCTACATTTCCTCTTATTGCGCTTTACCATCTTATGAAGTTTAATAAGATTTTGTAGTTATACTCTGAAATTGCAATAGACCCGACAACCTGACCAACCAACCAACTGACAAACCACTGGGTGACCCCAATATACCGGCTAAATTTCATTTGTCGGGTGTATAAATATATACGTAGGGCGACATTGTTAAAGCAATATATGATGGGCTGAAAAATGTGTTTTTGTAGTTGTTCTCTAAAGAAATAATCTCTTAATGACACTCTTAGTACATTTTGGTACTTAAATATCCAACTTGCATTATCAAATGATTCCTGAAAGTCAAGATACAGTGCCAATGTGACCACAGTAGTTGATGAATAGTTGGGCAATTTAGGGTTAGGCCCTTAAGTGTGTATGTAAATAAAAACGTAATTTACAAATTTAGGTATTAAAATTGGGATTCAATGAAATTGCATGTTTAGTCAATGATTTATGCCCCTGTATTTTGATTTATGTTTCAGGGTCTATAACATATGTTTAAGGCCTGTTTTAGGGTCACCATTAAGGCCCTAGTATGCTCACCTATCCTCAAACCACTGCTGGTCACACATCTCCTTCACTGTATTAATTAAACTCAAATTCAATATCAGGAAAAACAACTTTAGCTGCTTCATTCATCAATTTATGTAAGCTATTAAGAAACGAACCAGGTGCATAACCTGTGTTTTCTGACTAAGAAAGATCACCTGTTAAATGGTTCAATCATTTTTGATCCCTTCATCCAAGAGCCGATTTAATTATTTTATGAGGCAATTAAATGATTACCTATGTCATAGCTTGATTACTGATCACTTGAATATGGTTTCATGGCAGGAAGCAAAGTGGGATTAAAGCGTTCATCTATTTTGTAATACAAGGGATTTTCCACTTTGGGGAGTAATTCTAACATTTCCATCTATCAGATGTTTAGGTAAATCTTAAATAGAATGTCAAAGAGGCAAAGAACAAAGAGAAGGCAAGCTTGCTCCGAGCTGCAAGGCGAGAGCCTGGTGTAAGACATTTGTAATTCAATATAGGAAAAGATAACATTACAACAGTATAACACTAAGCCCTTAGTTAAGGATGATCAACTTCAAGTGGATGAAGAGTCAAAAGACATCAAGGGCCATAACTCTAGTGTTACCATGGCGATCTGACTGGTTACTCATTTGTGATGTTATACCAATCAGCATGGCTGCCATGTTTTGAATAGATTGATGAGGTAATGTCTACTATAGAGGGTTTATAATGAATGAGTATTGATGCCTCCAACATGTAAAATGCAGATGATGACATTGCTGGAAACCGTGATCCCCTATATGACTGCCTTGCTGGACAGGCGACACAAAAATATCATTATATCCATACTATTCAGGTCTACACAATGATAACCACCCGAATTGAACATTCCTGTCATAAAATCAAACTATGGGGTAAAACCTTTTGATAACTTGAAGTTTCATGAGCTATTTCAAAATTCATTTTTAGATAAAGAAGCAAAAATTTACATCTTGCAAAGTTCCAATTCTTTCATCAGAGAAAAACAATGGAAACAATATGTTCCTAGCCCATCTATTTTTGAAACTATTGTCATCAAAGCCACCTAACTCATTCCCAAACACTTTGTCAGGGAAGTGATTTCCTTATTGCGCCAAATCACTGTTAAAATGTTGGACAGACACACCAGCGAAATTGCCAGAGACCGAGTGCATCTTCTTAAAGTGACATTTATTGACCTTATAAAAGTCTATTACTTCCAGTGAAATACACCTCATGACTATTGCGAAACAAGATATTTCTGCCTTCCATATAAGGCAACAGAAATCATTTATTTTCTATAAATATAAAGAAGCACTGATAAGACGAAGATCACAACCATTCTTCAATTTGCCTACTACAACCATGAATGCCTACCCCATGCAAATAAGGCCATAATTGCCTACTCAATCCAAATAAGACTGTGAATGCATACCGGATGAGATTAAGACCATGAGTATCTACTGAATGCCATTAAGACCATGAATGTCTAGTGGATGACAATAAGACCATGAATGTCTACCAGATGCCATTAAGACCATGAATGCCTACCAGATGTCAATAAGACCATGAATGCCTACCAGATGCCATTAAGACCATGAATGCCAACCAGATGCCAATAAGACCATGAATGCCTACCAGATGCCATTAAGACCATGAATGCCTACCAGATGCCATTAAGACCATGAATGCCAACCAGATGCCGTTAAGACCATGAATGTCTAGTGGATGACAATAAGACCATGTATGTCTACCAGATGCCTTTAAGGCCATGAATGCCTACCAGATGCAAATAAGACCATTATTGCCTACCCAACCCAAATAAGACCATGAATGCCTAGTGGATGAGTATAAGACCATGAGTATCTACCAGATGCCAGTACGACTATGAATGCCTACCAGCTGTCCATAGGACTGGATGCCCATTATATTATGAATGACTACCAGATGCCCAAAATACCATTTTAGTTCAAGAGCAATCAAGATTTGAAAGTAAACAACAATGGCATTAACAAAGATGTTAACAAAGTTTTCAGTAATGGGCCCACCAACTGTTAAAAAGCAGCATGGTTTTAAAAATTGTTGTCAATGGTATCCCAAATCGTGACAGCGAGATGCAGCAGCTATGGGACAAAAAAAAAATGATATGACTTCCTGAAGAACTAATTAATCATAGAGCAAACGCATCTTAGAACACCAGATGAAACATCTACAAAGATGAAGTTTACAGAACCGACAGTAATTAGATAAAATAAATTTGCCCACACTTTAAATTCCAAAGAGAAAATAGGTTTTCCTAATTTTGCATTTTTTTCTTTTGATTTCTAATCTGATAGCTCAGATAACAGCTTCAGACTCTATAACAGAACATCTCATCAGAAGCAGCGATACAAAATTAATTCAAGTGCAGACATCTATTTGCAGAAAATTGTTAAGAATCAAATTAATGAATGTTTTTGACAAAGCATTTTTTCATTTAACTATTTATAAAATGTCAACAACATTGAACTTCAAAGATTAAAACCAGACAAGTAATAAACTGACAATATGAATTGAAATTTTGCATTTTTTTTTTTTTTGTAGGCATTCAAAGGCCCAGTTCACAAATTCTCTGAAAATTGATCAAATTGAAATGTATTAAATATGCAACAAAAAGTAAAATAATATTATGATGTGATGTGCAGGTACTTGTGGTCCCAGACATGGTTTGCATGTATATTGCTCGCTTAAGGTAACTATATAATATATAATTATATTCAGTTCTTGTTTGTTATTTTGCTTCCTCATCCATGTTTTATGTGGTCACAATCAACAGCAAGTGATACCTGTCATATTTTATGCATCAGTCAATTGTAACCACGCCCCCCCCCCCACCAAGTCCGAGGGGATAGTGGGGGAAATAGGCCGTGTTTTTACCTTCCAGGTGGCCCCGCAGTGCCAAGTGAATGCAGTGGTTTTGTTTTTGCTCCAAAAAAGGCAGGGAATGGGCCTAACCTAGGTATCCCGGGGGCATTTAGCGGGGATTTTCCCAGCAGTTCGTCCCCGCAGGGCGGAGATTTTACCCGGGATTGGCTGGACCTGCTATTCCACAGACATGGGGGGCTGTTGGTAACAATTGACTGGTGAATAAGGGGAATTCTCTCAATTACTATCAAAAGCGGTCGAAATGTACGACTTTTTCAAAATTGTCAATGTCACAGAAAGCATCTAGGCAAGGATAAAACTGCCTTATTTTCCTATTTGAGCTAAAATCTTTCTAGCCATGTCAAATTTTTCAAGACCTTATATTTCTATATAAAACAATTCAGCTTACATCTTCTGTTTTTTATCTGGAATATTTGCAATATCAAAGTTAAATTTCACACATTTCCTTCATCGTGATTGTCGAACTGTAGGGAACTGTAGGGCGAGCTGAAGGTGCCAAATTTTCAGGAAGGTTTGCTGCATGTGGTTTAAATAGCATGCTTGTCAAACATACAAACTGTTATAATAGGCAGATAATTGGTAAGTGCGAAAAATTAAAATTGTTTATTTGTGTATTTGGTGAAAAGACATTTATTGCTCAAGCGTGTGTCAGAAAAGAGTGATTTTATGTTAATGTATAAAATATGGAGATTTTAAAGATTCAATTACAAACGCAAAAGGGCAGAAAAATAATAAACTTCAAATTGTCAGATGTGAGTACCACTGCTCTGGTTGAGCATTTTATAGAGAAGGATCTGGAATAAAATCAGGGGAAGAGGGTAAATCTGGATCAGCCATAGAGAGTAAGGGTAGAAATGAGATATGTCTACAAACTCATACACTGAGACATCCAAAGTCATCATCAAGCGGAGCAGGGGATCAAGACAAAGAAGCAGAAAGTGGCAGATTACATCGTACCACCAAACACATTATCAACCTCGCTCAAAACTCAAAGGAAAAGATCAAGGAAAAATATGTTGCTAGAGAGAATGAAAAAAAGGCTTGTGGGGCAAATTTCTTATGTGGAAGCTGTGCTTCTAAAAAGGTTTTAGAATCCAGAGCAAAAAAAGCCTGCATCGATTGCGAGTGAGATGAGGACGAAGGCCAGATGGTATTCCATTGACTGAGTTAGATTGTTTGACCACCTGGCTAGAACGTTTCCAAAAACATTCTAGCATCACCCACAAAAAAGTGTTTTAATAGTTTGCAGTCTTTACAACATATCCCTCCAGAAGTGTTATTTTTAGTGTAAGGGCTAATGCTTTGACTAGCTTAGTAGTTGAGATTATATTTTGTCTACTGGCCAGCCTCTGTTTAAGTCTACCGGTTCACCTGAATAAACGGCTGTCTGATTATCTACGACCAAAACAAATGTACAGCAAATTTGAAAATACTGCCATCCCAATGGTCTATATATCAGTAATTTCCATGACTAATAGTATGAGGGTTTCAGTATAAAGGAAAGGGTTAACAGTAGTTTGAGGTTTTCAGTTAGGGTTGGATTAAGTGTGAGGTGTGGTAAGCTTTAGTGTGAGGGTTTCAGTTAGGGTAATATTAAGTGTGAGGTGTGGTAAGCTTTAGTGTGAGGGTTTCAGCTAGGGTAAGATTAAGTGTGAGGTGTGGTAAGTTTAGTGTGAGGGTTTCAGTTAGGGTAAGATTAAGTGTGAGGTGTGGTAAGTTTAGTGTGAGGGTTTCAGTTAGGGTAAGATGAAGTGTGAGGTGTGGTAAGCTTTAGTGTGAGGGTTTCATTTAGGGTAAGATTAAGTGTGAGGTTTGGTAAGTTTAGTGTGAGGGTTTCAGTTAGGGTAAGATTAAGTGTGAGATGTGGTAAGTTTAGTGTGAGGGTTTCAGTAGGGTAAGATTAAGTGTGAGGTGTGGTAAGTTTAGTGTGAGGGTTTCAGTTAGGGTAAGATTAAGTGTGAGATGTGGTAAGCTTTAGTGTGAGGGTTTCAGTTAGGGTAAGATTAAGTGTGAGGTGTGGTAAGTTATGTGTGGGGGTTTCAGTAAGGGTATGATTAAGTGTGAGATGTGGTAAGCTTTAGTGTGAGGGTTTCATTTAGGGTAAGATTAAGTGTGAGGTGTGGTAAGTTTAGTGTGAGGGTTTTATTTAGGGTAAGATTAAGTGTGAGGTGTGGTAATTTTAGTGTGAGGGTTTCAGTTAGGGTAAGATTAAGTGTGAGGAGTGTTAAGTTAAGTGTGGGGGTTTCAGCAAGGGTTAGATTAAGTGTGAGATGTGGTAAGCTTTAGTGTGAGAGTTTCATTTAGGGTAAGATTAAGTGTGAGGTGTGGTAAGTTTAGTGTGAGGTTTCATTTAGGGTAAGATTAAGTGTGAGGTGTGGTAATTTTAGTGTGAGGGTTTCAGTTAGGGTAAGATTAAGTGTGAGGAGTGTTAAGTTAAGTGTTGGGGTTTTAGTAAGGGTTGGATTAAGTGTGAGGTGTGGAAAGTTTAGGTTGAGGGTTTCATTTAGGGTAAGATTAAGTGTGAGGGGTGGTAAGTTAAGTGTGGGGGTTTCAGTAAGGGTTGGATTAAGTGTGAGATGTGGTAAGCTTTAGTGTGAGAGTTTCATTTAGGGTAAGATTAAGTGTGAGGTGTGGTAAGTTTAGTGTGAGGGTTTCACTTAGGGTAATATTAAGTGTGAGGTGTGGTTAGTTTTAGTGTGAGGGTTTCATTTAGGGTAAGATTAAGTGAGAGGTGTGGTAAGTTTAGTGTGAGGGTTTCAGTAAGGGTAAGATGAAGTGTGAGGTGTGGTAAGCTTTAGTGTGAGGGTTTCAGGTAGGGTAAGATTAAGTGTGAGGTGTGGTAAGCTTTAGTGTGAGGGTTTCAGTTAGGGTAAGATGAAGTGTGAGGTGTGGTAAGTTTAGTGTGAGGGTTTCAGTTAGGGTAAGATTAAGTGTGGGGGTTTCAGTAAGGGTTGGATTAAGTGTGAGATTGGGTAAGCTTTAGGGTGAGGGTTTCATTTAGGGTAAGATTAAGTGTGAGGAGTGGTATGTTAAGTGTGGGGGTTTCAGTAAGGGTTGGATTAAGTGTGAGATTGGGTAAGCTTTAGTGTGAGGGTTTCATTTAGGGTAAGATTAAGTGTGAGGAGTGTTAAGTTAAGTGTGGGGGTTTCAGTAAGGGTTGGATTAAGTGTGAGGTGTCGTAAGCTTTAGTGTGAGGGTTTCAGTTAGGGTAAGATTAAGTGTGAGGTGTGGTAAGTTAAGTGTGGGGGTTTCAGTAAGGGTTGGATTAAGTGTGAGATGTCGTAAGCTTTAGTGTGAGGGTTTCATTTAGGGTAAGATTAAGTGTGAGGTGTGGTAAGTTTAGTGTGAGGGTTTCACTTAGGGTAATATTAAGTGTGAGGTGTGGTAAGTTTAGTGTGAGGGTTTCATTTAGGGTAAGATTAAGTGTGAGGTGTGGTAAGTTTAGTGTGAGGGTTTCAGTTAGGGTAAGATTAAGTGTGAGGTGTGGTAAGGTTTAGAGTAAGGGTTTCAGTAACGGTTAGATTAAGTGTGAGGTGTGGTAAGTTTAGTGTGAGGGTTTCACTTAGGGTTGGTGTTAGCATAAGTGTAGGGGTTTCAGTTAGGGTAAGATTAAGTGTGAGGTGTGGTAAGTTTAGTGTGGGGGTTTCAGTTAGGGTAAGATTATGTGTGAGATGAGGTAAGTTTAGTGTGAAGGTTTCAGTTAGACATAGGGTTTGTTTCAGTGGCAGGATTTCAGTTGTGGTTTGGCAAACCAGATTTCAAGAATATTGCTTTCCTTAGTATATTTTTTCTGCAAATATCACATGTCTATTTTCAGCGTTTGAGTGGGAGCATTTTATGGTGTATACAAATATATCATTATGACCCTATGATATCTGACATATATATAATATATAATATATGTCAGATATCATAGGGTCATAATGATACCAAATTTCTGAGAGTAATGTGTCAGTCTGGGCTTTATATATAGCGCCTTTATGAACTTTTACCAGCGCATGTTACAGTTCTCAGACACAAAACAAACAGTTTTTTTCACGAACCTGCCTCAAAGAATGAGGAAGTGTTCTTGCTGGAGGCCGTAGACTGGAGACAGGAATCAATATGTTCCGAAACATTAACTGACCTCCCCCACCATACACTTCTTACTTTCAATAATGATGTATCATAATGATAAGCATTAGAAGGCAATTGTATACAAGTCTCACAAGTTATCAGCCACATGTATTGTTAAGCCTGTTTGCACTGTGATTGATCTGATAGGTTAATAGTAATTATTAGATCAATATTGACCAATCAATAAACATATTGGCTAACTTTGACCAAGTCTCAGGGACTGGCCAGTTGTATACTGTAATTAACTGCAGTCAATTGTATAAAACCTAAAAAGTTGTCCAAGGTTAACTTTGGCTAGTTTGCACATTTAATGATGTAATTGGTTAAGATTCATTATTGGAAAAACATTAGTTAGCACTAATTGACCAACCCAAGGAATTAACGAATCTTATACAAAAGGTTGCTGGGTACTCTATTGTAAGTGGTATACTATTATGCATCCAACATCAGTCGTGATTAGCAGAACTTGTCTATTTATCCATCACTACATCAATCAAACTGTTGACTGCCCTCCACAAGCATCTAACAGGGTAAAAATACCTCGCAGATCGAGATTTCTCGTGCAGAAGAAACATTTCAAAACATATTTCCCTCATTTCTACTGAAATAAAGTCATTCTTGAACACAGCATTAGCTATTCTATCAATTCTAAACAAATTATAAGGGAAACTGATGAAATTACGCCATGTTGAGTGTTTCACATGAACTAATGCATTATTTTTTCTATATGCTCAACTGTTTATGAATAAGTGCCATTCAGAAATTTACTATTTCAACAAGAACTGAAAGTGGAATAATACTGGGATCAATACCATACCAGCCCATCTGCACTTGCAGACAGCATGCTCACGATGTGTTGATAAAGCCTTTAAAATCTTTATAGTCATTAGCATAATTGAAAAAATAGTTTTTTGCACAGAAAGAACAGTATTTTGCATTCTAATTTCTGAAATTGGATGAAGACAGTTTCCATTCTGCTAAATATCTGACGATACAGGGAATGCTCTCAAATTTAACTTGTAACAAAACCCAAGAATTTTTGCTGGATTATCCATGTAATTCTGAGATTGTCAGGTATTGGGTCTTTACATCATCAGATTACTCCGAGGTATGCCAGCATGTCAACACTGATTACCTCAAATTAGACACTTTGGCTTTGTTATAAACTTGGACACAAGGTGCATCGGGAGGGGGGGTGTAATATGTGCATACCCAAACGGGACATGACAAGGTATGAGGCCCTGGTCATCGTATCAATGAGCATCCAAAGATGAAGTATATGAGATAGTTGGTAAGTGGCACGAATCACATTGAAAGTTTTTTCTTGCAAAATGGGTTCGAGCCCCACCAGGGTGAGAATGAGCTAGAAATGTAGGTGTCCTCATATCACCCAAGAGGTTATTGGTTCGAGCCCCTGACATGGGTCATTTCTATTTGAATCTCAAAAGGGACACCATGAAACAAACAATAATCAGCCAAAAGCTATCTTCACAATAGAGCTAAAATAAATCAGTAAAGACTAAGGGCAACTGATTTAACCCGGCCTATCATTCTTCACTTTATTTTTGTACTTTTCCAAAAATATCTGGATTTTTTTAGTTTCAAATAATTTTGTCTAAGGTACAATCTTTTTGGTTTACACATCTCTTGATCATGATTCTGGTATGATATGCTCACAGCATCTTTTTTCCTTCTTCTATCAAAAGACCATAGAAATTTGTTATTTAAGGTGACGCAATAATTTATCTTTAAGCTTAATAACTGAAAAAAACCCTGTTCAATAATTAAGTCATCGCATCTAATGAAGTACAGTACATGCAGATGGAGCTCAAGGTTGTTTAGTAGCTGTAATGGTTTTCAGAATTTGTTGACGAAGGAATTAAAAAAGTTCTTAATAAGTTTTGGTTGAACTGGAACAGAATAGATTAATGCATTGTAAATAATCTTATTCTATTCGGAACCCCTCGGCAATCTTCCATCAAAAACAACCTAAGATGTAAATGGATAGTTTACAATGTCCGAAATCTTAACAATTGAACTACCCTGCAAGTAGATCGCATAGTAATTACAATTTAGAAATTAAGCTTAATGACTATACTCTTTGGACTCGTACTTGTCAATGCACTTAGTTACTTCATTGGCAACTTAGATATACAAAATACACGTTAAGTACTAAAATTAATTTATACTATTATTTAAAAGTTTATGAACTACTTCTACAGATGTACCAGCATACAGCTGAGGTTGTTTTGGATGGAAAATGGCTTAGGAGTTCCAAATGCTTCATATTCAGGGCCCATTTTCAATTAAGTTTAGACATCTTTCAGTCAATTCAATTTAGTCCATTGGTCCATCAAAAACCAGTCAGCTTAGTAAGTGGTCGTCAAGCCAGACCAGTTGGTGTTTACCCAGGTGAACCAATTGGTAGTCATTAAGCCATACAAGTTGGTGTTCACCAAGGCGAACCAATTGGTGGTCATTAAGCCAGACCAGTTGGTGGTCACCAAGGTGAACCAGTTGGTGGTCATTAAGCCAGACCAGTTGGTGGTCACCAAGGTGAACCAGTTGGTGGTCATTAAGCCAGACCAGTTGGTGGTCACCAAGGTGAACCAGTTGGTGGTCATTAAGCCAGACCAGTTGGTGTTCACCAAGGTGAACCAGTTGGTGGTCACCAAACCATACCAGTTGGTGTTCACCAAGGTGAACGAGTTTGTGGTCATTAAGCCAGACCAGTTAGTGGTCACCAAACCATACCAGTTGGTGGTCACCAAGCCAGACCAGTTAGTGGTCACCAAGCTAGACCAGTTAGTGGTCACCAAGCTAGACCCCAGTTGGTGGTCACCAAGCCATACCAGTTGGATTCCTATCAGTGCTCTGTCAGGTTTACCCCACAACATAAAACCACACTGTCACCTTATATAGTGCCAATGGGGGATTAATAACTACCTTTTGACTGAACAAAACTCATAACACCTACAAGAAACTTTTAAATGCTACAAGAGACAAATATGGCATTTCTCTCTCCATCAATTTGAAGGAGCGGGGGAGATTCTGACATAATTAGATTTATGATGACAGATCAGTCAGTCACAAACAAGACTGAAATAACAATCAAAATGAAAAAAAAACTTGTTTACAAAACCCAACACCCACAACATGTCTTCATAAGGCATTACAGGCCCTTGCCTGCACATCATTTTCCAAAGATATGGTCATCAATGTTATTGCCACATACCCCCATACATATTTATTTTTTATCGACAATGGATTTCTATTATTTGATTTCCATATTGCAGGGATCTTCAGCATCCATATGTTACAATTAAAGCGGCACATATTCAGCGGGGCCCAAAAAATATAATGTATCTTTTAAAGGTTTCTTGACTCCACTTGTGCGGTGTCTGTGTGAAAGCTGCTTAGGTACCACTGGATAATCCCAGGAAGTCCCTGCTTTTTTTTCTTACTTTTACATATTGTGTGGGGCTCTTGTGAGACTCGCCCAGACATCATAAGATACTCCTACAATGACCTTGAAAATCATACAGATGTGTTACAATTTGAGGGGCCTGGATTTCAAACAAAATCTTATCTTATCTGTACAATTTGGTTTGGGACTGTCTATAATGTATGTGCAGGCTTACAGCTAGTAACAAATTCTATGACATATTAGAAACTAAACTCCCGGCTATATCCTGATGCTTCTTATAGCTAGAAAAGCATGAGTACCCTTGCACCCACAACAAATTGGATTTAGTCTTAGATATGTCTACGAACATCAAAAACATGCCCCCAAGCCCTTTCCCGGGAAATCTTATTTAGTCTAACTTTGTAATGCTTCAATGGTCCTACCTGGTCTTAACAGTGAAACGTGCGAGCCAAACAAACACCAGATAGCTGAGCTTTCTGGCGTAACGAAACAAACACCAACAGAACCCTTCAGGGAAAAGCATGCTCGACCCAGAAGGGGTCCACTGGTCTTTATATACACTAACTTCTCTATTCTCACATAGACCGGGCTTTGCTAATTTGCATATTACCAACCAAGTTTACATCCGGTATGAACGTACTTCAGTCTTATACGGAACATTATTATGAACGCACCTTCGGCCGCTTAGAGCGGACCGTTACAACAGATACAACAAAAATTCATTTAAATCTGATCAAGATTCTACTTTAATTTCATTATGATAATCATAAAATAAATGGAGAGTGTGAATTTGAAAAATCATCTAGTACAGTAATAATGTCAAAAAAGGGAAAAACCACCATGGTTTAATCCTAAATCTGAAGTGCCAGGTACTAATAAATAGCACTATGATGGAAAAATACAGGAAAGTATGGGAATAATATCTGGGGAAACTGTTTTATTCTTGGCAAGTTTATTTACAAACAGTTTGATATGGGTCAATTCAGGGTGGGAATTAGTGGATCCAGAACCCACAACAAATCATTTCGCCCTCTTAATAATAATAAACTCACGATAAGGAGGGATGTTTCTCTAAATAAAGAGATTTTCCTAGGAATTCTACCTGTTCTAGTTATCCACCAGAGGATGGGCATATAGTAATCAGCTGTCTGATAGTTTGTTCGTCCACGTGTCTGTCCATTACAAACTTCCTCATGATTGACTTTGTTGTAATTGATTTGTGTAAACTTCACAAATTTGTAAAGCACCATGGGATGGTGTATCATTTGTGCTCTTACCTCAAAAGGTCAAGGTCACACTTCATAGCAACAGTTCATGTCTCAACCACAACTTCGAATTTTCTACACAATTGTTAAACACTATGGAAAGATGCATACAATTTGTGCTCTCAACTCAAAGGTCAAGGTCACATTCAGAAGATTATGTTTTACAGAATGGATTTCATAGCAATAATTTGTGTCTAAGACACAACTTTTTAACTATATATGGGAACATAGTCAATTCCAATCACTTTATAGAGCAATATGGGAAGGTGTGTCGCTCAAAATATGTGTGCTCTTACCTCAGAAGTCAAGGTCACACATGGAGGTTAATGTTACACAATATGGATTTCATGGCATTAAAAATTGTTGCCATAGTCTTTCCTTTTGTTAATTATGTATGGAAATTCAAAAAATTCACCATGAAAAGGTCTGTAGCCCATAAAATGTGTCCTCTTATTTAAACAAGAGGCCCATCAGGGCCTATGCTCTACTGGCATGGCTCTTGTGGTCATTTTTAATCCAGAGCATGTATGTAAGGGTAAAAGGCAACAGACATATAGTTCATGTTTTGTGTTTGGGTGGCAAGTGGCATTTTCACATTTGAACTTTAATACAATTGCAACTGTTATTCAATCAAAAGCATTTAGTTTTCACAATAACATCACCTGCAATGTCACATATCAACATTCCCCATTTGAAGCAAAATGCATTCAATCTATAAAGGAAATCTTGAAAAAATATATAAAAAAAATTAAGAATCTGTACCTATCAATTGTTGTTCTCTTTGAACTTATATAGAATTTTACAGAGTGAGTTATAAGAAAACCGATTTAATCCGAGAGTTATGACAGTTTATGCCAAGAAAAACAGTTAGAGTTGGATTTCTAACTTTTACCAGGGATTATTAGCAGTATACAATAACAAACAACCTTTGCTGTTCTTGTCCATATGTATATAGTTCTGACAACTTAATCCACGGCTTGAAAAATTAATAGAGTAGTAGAGCAGTATTTGCAGCTGGTCTTGGCAGAGATGAGGCCATTCTTATTATCTATCTGATTTGCTGGAGTAAAAACAAACATTTGGCCTTTTTCTATTATAATATAATGTGTTACTTATGACAGAACACAACATTAAAACAAAGTGTTTTGCAATATATGTTTTAGGCTTCTGTTAAGCTCAGATAATGCACAACAATTCGGGGGTATTTAAAGATTAGAGGTTATTATAGGCATGTCTGTTGGAATTTTATGCCTTTTTCTCACAAAACATTCAAATTATAATTTTTGATTGCTATTAAGACTCAACCGTCTATGCCCCCGCTGTAACATTACTGAAAATAGTGCCTAGTGAAAAGGACTCGGCTGTCTTTTTTTTAAATAAAAGACCATGGGGCCACATATGTATTTCAAATTGCTATAAAGTTTGATTGCAATAAAATATCAAGTTTTATGAGGTGGCAATACTGAAATTCATAACATAGATGGTAAAACTAAAATACAGACAGCAGTCGATAAGTGGCGAAACTGAAATACAGACTACAGGTGGCAATTCTGAAATACATACCCAAGGTGGCAATTTGAAATACAGACTACAGCCGGCAATACTGAAATATAGACTACAGGTGGCAATTCTGAAATACAGACTACAGGTGGCAATTCTGAAATACAGACTGCAGGTGGCAATTCTGAAATACAGACTACAGGTGGCAATTCTGAAATACAGACTACAGGTGGCAATTTGAAATACAGACCACAGGTGGCAATACTGAAATACAGACCATAGATGGCAATACTTAAATACAGACCACATGTGGCAATACTTAAATACAGACCACAGGTGGTAATACTGATATACAGACCACATGTGGCAATACTTAAATACAGACCACATGTGGCAATACTGATATACAGACCACAGGTGGTAATACAGACCACAGGTGGCAATACTGATATACAGACCACAGGTGGTAATACAGACCACATGTGGCAATACTGATATACAGACCACAGGTGGTAATACAGACCACAGGTGGCAATACTGAAATACAGACCACAGGTGGCAATACTGAAATACAGACCACAGATGGCAATACTGTAATACAGACCACAGGTGGCAATACTGAAATACAGACCATAGGTGGCAATACTGAAATACAGACCATAGGTGGCAATACTTAAATACAGACCACAGGTGGAAAATCTGAAATACAGACCACATGTGGCAATACTGAAATACAGACCACAGGTGGCAATACTTAAATACAGACCACAGCTAGATGGCAATACCAAGTTACAGATCATAGATGGCAGTATCTGGGAGTCAGATATGCTAAATAAATGTATATAACTTATACATTTTAAGAAGGTCTCTACGAGTGTATTCACTCCTTGTCCAACTTTCCTAAAATGTTCAATTAAAAAAGACAGCACATGTTTACATTTACTTTGAAAAACAATAACACAAAACCCCTGTTAAACGGTTGGTGAGAAATCCAAATTGATCATGTTACTTTTAATCAGATTCAAAAATCCTACCACATGGCATACTTCCCAAAACAACTGAAATACCTGTAAAGACACTTGGATGGAATTAGTTAACCAACTTTATTATATGAGTAATAGATAAGAGTTATTGAATGAGAAACAGAATTTTGTTGTTTTATTATTTGGTTTTAGACTATCTAGACAATTAAAAAGAGAGTTTATTCTTTTAAATCAGATATAAAGCTCAAATTCTTTAGTAAGCTCTCACATTTACAGTGTCTTAACAGATACCTATTATAATAAATACTGCAGATGAAAGCCATTAAATTATGTTTAAACAATTATAATCACAGGATACAATGAACTACTTGATTTAAATTGGATAACAATATGAAGTTCTCAAAAATATTTTTATGTTTTTAAACACGGTTATTGCGACAGTGTTTGCGCATCCTAGCTCTTCAAGGAAAGTCAGGTTTGCGATTATTAAATTTGTATTATTAATTGAAAGGCTGAGTGGTTTTGAGCATGGGGTGAAAATATCCTGGCCAGCAGCACTTGGGAAGTAATATGAGACAGGGGCCCATAAAATGTCCACCTTATATCAACCTTCTGCAATGTTGTGGTCAAATGCATGTTTTCGAGAAGAACATTATTTTGAGAAGAACATTATAAGATTTATTTATCTTTCGTTCTCATCCGTTTCATAAAATTTGTACTTGTATTTGATTTACATTGTATTTGACATGTATTGATGAATATAATATGTTTAAACTAAATGCATGTTGCAGGCCACAGGATCTAAGAACCTTACAGGGCTTCAAATTAATCATATATGATTGTTTGAAGGTGTCTGTCTATGGTGCCCACTACGAGCCTCTATCCAGCACAATCCTGTAGAATACTGTTCATGGAGCACCTGTAATGAGCCCAAAAATCTTCGAAAATATCATGCTAAGTGTTAAAACACAGAGCCCCTATACTGACCCCGTAAATTGCCAGCAGGGCTCTTCCATCAAAAGAATCAAGATTAAAGAATATGTTGTTTATTCTGATGTTACTCAGTTACCCAACACTTTTTCATTATAATTTCAGACAATGATTTATTTTTGTGGCAGAAATCTGAGACAGAAATTAAACAGATTGTCATAGTTCTGTAAGCAAAAACCCATTGGTGTTTTAATCATATTTACTCTAGAAGCTGTATCTGTACAAAAATCCATTTAGGAGTATGATTAATTACATGAAATATGGATAAACTAGGAAAATATTCATCATATCAATTAACATCCTAATAATACTTGCATCAGCGCTTTTTGAAAATATTCATTTCAGGTTTTAATTTACTTAACCTCAAGAAAGCAAATATTTTTGCAACAATTCATCAATTATGTATGATGGTGTCAATATAAAATTTAATGCAGAGCCGAACAAAAATAATTACAAATGCTTTGAACATGAAGGTTCTGGCAGCATTGTATAAATAATTAATAAGCGTACAATACGGCTGGAAGGATTATTGAAGATAAGTTGCACCAGCTTGAAACTTTATGGTTATTTACGGAATAATTTAATACTGTATGTGCGTTTTAATCAACAGCTGTATATTAATGAGGAAAACATAAAAACAAACAGTACGTCACTCTAGTGTAAGAACTCAATAAGTACTGCAATAACCTGTCAAAAAGCAATCAATTATTATCAACCTTCAGGTGCCGAGGACCCTTAAACTTTAGATGATAGAAATGTGATACAGGGTGTGTATCATTCGGAACTCCTCGGCCATTTTTATCGAAATCAACCTCGGATGTATGCTGATACATCAGTTGAAGTAGTTCTTAAAATTTTGAATTATATCATAAATGAAATGTAGTGTTATAGAATTGTATTTATTGATCAGAGTTTAAATTGAGTGTCGGTGAAGTATATTATTGCGAACATAATTAAGATTTCCAAGAGTAAAGTCATAAAGTTTAACTGCTAAATAAACTTACTACGCGATCTACTTGCAGCGGACTTAAACGTACCTCTTTTTGAGTATGTAAACCGTCCATATACATCCGAGGTTGTTTTTTAAAAAAATGGCCGAGGAGCTCCGAATGGGTGTGTATATGTCAGATTTTCTTGAACATGCAAGAATGCTATAATTTATCATTATATTTCAATCTTTGTAAGCCACAGGCCTGGTTACATCAACATGTAATAAAACCCAGATATTTTACAGCAGGTTTGTGCTAATTCGACCACTAAACATGTATGAAAGACATATCATATTGTTTGTGCATAGCTAAACCAAAAAAGATGTCAGAATTTTAAACACATCAAACTTTTTCTTCCTTTTTTTTCTAATTTTGCATGCTGGGTTCATGTTCTGACACTAATGTCGTGAGTTTAAGTTTCAGACTTAAGCTCAGAAAACTGCATTTTTAAATTGTTTCGAAATATCACAGATATAACTTATTTTGACAAAAAGGTCAATTGGCGATTGCCTGATAGTAGATAAGATTATTTGTGACTGTGAGATACAGCAATATTTACCAAGATATTTACCAAGATTCGTAACAATATCTAGTCAGAAATGGTGGATTTTGGCTTATTTCATTACTCTTTTTCTCCTATATTTAAAAAGTAAAAAGTAAACTTGGACAAATTTAATAGCAGGGAGGGTGCATGCCCAGAACACCCCCGCTCCCCCGGATCTGCTTGTGTTTTTTGTTGGGGTAATGCAAGAAAGCACAGCATTTTCAAATATGTGTTCCTAATTTGGTTATTTCACAAGATACTTTTGCAGTAATGGATAAAATTATAGAAATGCATCAAATTTTACATATTTTTTTGGGACGAGTCTGGACTAAATTCCAATCCTAAAAATACTGAATATTTAGTTTAAGTATATAGGGGATTTTTAAACAAGGTTAGGATCCTAGATTCCTGATAAAAAATTCAAAGCCATTTATATTGATTCCTTAACTTATTCTCTCAATTTTTAAAGCATTTAAAGCTGCACTCTCACAGATTGAACGTGTTGACAACTTTTTTATTTTTTGTCTTAGAACGAGCCATTTTATTTGAAAATCCATGGAACCCAGTAATATAAGACTGTTGACAAACATTCAGACCGCAGATTTTCATATTTAAGTTCAAAAATTGATGTTTTATGCATTTTTCTTAAACCGTTAGTAACGGTTTAAGACATAAAACTTTAATTTTCAAACAGAAATATGAAAATCTGAGATCTGATCTTTTGTCAGCAGTCATATATCACTAGTTTGCAGATATTTACGCAAAAATTTGCTCATTCCAAGACAAAAAATAAAAAAAGTCGTCAATACGGTAAATCTGTGAGAGTGCAGCTTTAATGTCCAGGGAAAATATTAAATTTAACAAGTGTAAAGTAGTCAGAGATTGAAAACTTTCAATCTTGAATTTAGGATTTATCCTGAATGATATCTCCCTGGGGATTTGCTGATTTGTGGCTTTTTTATTTGCCAACACCTACATGAATGAGCTTGTAAAGCATCGTTTCAGTGATATAAACAGCTGTATTTTAGCATAAGGAGGAAATTTATACAATATAATGTTCAATATTTGTGGCCATTTTATCTCTTAACAATATCTTAAATATCATAACACATCATGAAACTTGTCAAGTGCAATTTCGAGGGAGGTTTAATGATTCCTCAAGTTATCTGGAGACATGTAACATACAATTTTTGATACTTTGTTATTTGCATATTAAAGATAATATCATTTACTCAGTTAATCTATAATCAACAAAAACCACCACATGGGATTTCCTCCCTCCTTTAATACTTGTTATAAACTTTTCAATTTTTCCCTTGGCAACAAGGAAAACTGTCACTTCTGACATTCATGTTTTTTTAAAAGAAATCGACCTTTAACATTTAGAATTATTTGAAAACAAATATCTCAATTATGCATGTTTATTTTAATATTATGATTCTCACTAACTTTTACCTGTTAGGTCATAAACAGTTTGTATGCTATATGCATAATTGCCTGAATTCATTTAAACTTCTTGTTGTTGTTGTTGTTGTTGTTGTCGTTGTATTGTGGTTTCTATAATAATGTCTCTTTTATAAAATTTCTGTGATCACATTTATTAAGGGAAAAAACAGCTAACTGAAGTCTAAAACTCTAATACACTGAGGATTGTTTAATGTCATTCCTGAGTAATTAGGTGTAATTATATGTATATATCAGTCTAATAACACTTCAATACAGTAAGGTTTTCCCAAGGAATAGTTAACTAGGTACTACCATTACTAGCTCCACATGACATCTTTATGTTTACATCATGGAAGTACTCAACAACATGGCTCCCGCATGAATATGCCATTAGCTTATGACCAAGCAGCCTGATTTACAATACTTGACATGTAGCCTACATGTATGTTTAGTTTACAGGGAGATGGAATGTAAACAATTTATAAATCATATGTCTTATATGAAAATAGAGAAAAACTGAAACAATGTACTATAAACAGAGAAAGAGGAGATGAAAGCAGTTATTTCCCAAGTCAAGGGTTCTTCTGAGATACATGAGGGGTAACCCCACCCTCCTTGCCACCTAATTATGTGTACCAAATCATACCACCTTAACATTCTGGGTACTGTAACACCCACACCCCATAACACTGCATAACAAAACCAGCTAGGCAGAACAGCATCATACATGTATATTTTGCACACATATCATATTATGATGTGAACTTACATAAACATACATACACATACATGTAGTAGTTGGTTGTATTTTTTAAGAATGAATAATGCTTCACCTATTATATGGGACTTATATAAACAATTCTTTCTACTCCTAGTTATTAGAAATGTGAAGAAATGTATAGATAAAAGAAACATTTGGGCCGAAAATATAAATAAATATAAATCTCACAACAAATTAACTCAATGTATCAAGTGAGGCCCAAATCACGGAAGTTAATGTTTAAGTACAATGTTTATATGAAATCCTGTGCTCTATCTGTGCAAGATTTAATCATCTTGTTTTGCTAAAATAGATCACTCGTAATTAATTGGGATCTCACAGTTACTCTCCCAGAATGTACTTACTTTGACCGTCAAACTTCCGGATAATCGTATCAATAAATATGTTTGGAGGGGCCACATGCCCTCTTCGTACAGGCATGTCTTGTTAATATTTACACTGCAAGTTGATAATAACTTGTATTCTTTTGTTGTGATTCAGTACGATCACACTGCACTACACCATCATATAAATGTTGTTAAATTTCCTTTATTCCTCATTCCTCGAGCACCTGTCATTCCAATTAACGCTTAATTGCCAAAACACGTGTACCGGCATTTCATCGATTATCCAGGAACAAAAACAATACAGATTAAACAGAAATACTTTATATAATCCAACAAAATAATCACATTGTGCACAGGAAGGGTATTCGATTTAATGCTATACACTTTAACACGGTTCTCTACTGAATAGCGTAGACTTCCTCGGGAAAATCAATGTATAGGTTTTTTCTACGCTCAGCGGCTGTAGCAGAATTTCCCGCCATTATTTGGTGCTCTCGATTGTACTAAATTGGTTTTTCTCCCAAATACCCTTTCGCTTACGTGTGTATCTCATTTGGTCATTTATATCCCTCTTGACATTAAACGCGTGAAACTTGAATAGCAGCACCTCGAACGTACGGAAGAAATCCTTCAATAACGAATTAAAAAACAAAACATGCACGACATATGGCCAGCATGTATAAATTTGTTCAAAATCACGAATAAGGTTGATTTAAAGTCCTCTTTATTGCTTTTTATTAACATACTATTGAGTTCCCCTTTATATCGCCGTTTCCGGTCTCTTTTGGCGGTTTTCCGGGTGCCATTGTTAGATACGCCGGTTTTCCAGTAAGCAAACTGGATTTCCGATTTCATTAAAAAAAGTTAGCATACATGTTAAATTATAAAATGTCTTCATATACACATAAATTGTCAATCCCGCGTCATTTTTAAAAATCCATACAAAAATGTTCTCGGAGAAACCACACACCCGCCCTCACCCCCGCCCTCACCACCACCGTAGCACATTGTTTGACTCATGGGAAGGGCCATGTTCGCCGCTCCTGATCACCTCGATTGCGAAATCTGATAATATCTGTAAATAAGTTTAAAATAATATAAGTCATTTTGAACATCTCAGAATTTTTTTTATTGCACGTGGCCCTGTGTACAGTTTCGTAGCATGTATGCCAGCACAATCATGAGGAGGAACAAGGCCTATTGCATACACTAGGGTGTGTCTTTAGGAAGAAAATCCCTTGCTAAGGGGCGGACTTACTAAGCAGCTTGAATGTGAATAACATATTAATTCCAAAATCAGGATGATGACTTACTTCACGTATTGTTAGTGTCTATGGCACCTACAGGGATGGTGCCGCCAATTATCATCTATTCCCCTATGAGCAATCAACACACTATAGCGACGATATTAAAATAGCTCGACCATCGTACTATGTGTTTTTAAAACTATATATGTATGAATGTATTTACCAAGACCAAAAATTTAGAGTTTCACAATAACTTCGTTAAATGGCTTTGTTTATTGACAAATGTTTACTAAAAAGGCATTCGAGTATGTGTCTGTAATATTCATGCATTGCCTAGGCAAAAATTAATTGCAGATTTGATGTGCATCGTTAAGTATTATGAGCTAGTTCCTATTTTGTATTGGCATTCTTGTCAGGAACATCTGCCACCAATAATCGGTAGCAAATGACTTCGGGGCACTGCCGACTGCCGACTGCCATCGAGCGATGTGACATTTAGGATACGTTATCTTAACTACATTTTGACGCAGACGTGATGTTTAACATAATAACGAACACGAAGGGAATACTTTTAAATATTACTGGAGAGGAAGTTCTAGTATTGCAACAATGCTTGGAGAAAATAAAAACAACAACATCACTATCGCTTGAACAAGGGTTAGTCTTGTCAAGTACCGGAATTCCGCTCTTCAGAAAAGCGTTAAGTTCTAGAAACCAGTTGCCAGGAAAAGAGTAATGTCCCAGAACCCCGTTCTTCGGAGATGAATAAGTTTTCTAGGACAAGACAAAAGGCAAGTTGTTTCAGAACCTGTTATTCGGAAAAGCGACAATTTCTAGAACCCCGTTGTTTAGACAAAATTCAAGCCCTAGATCCCAATTTTTAGAACAAGAGTCACGTATAAAATCCCAATTGTAAGGACAATCGTAAACCTCCAGAATTCCGTTGATATGACAAGCGCCAAGTTCCAGAGCCCCGTGGTTAGGACAAGCACCAAGTTCAAACGGCCCATCGTTAGGACAAGCGCCAAGTTCCAGAACCCCATTGTTAGGACAAGCGCCAAGTTCCAGAACCCCATTGTTAGGACAAGCACCAAGTTCAAGAGCCCCGTTGTTAGGACAAGCGCCAAGTTCAAGAGCCCCATTGTTAGGACATGCGCCAAGTTCCAGAACCTCGTTGTTAGGACAAGCGTCAAGTTCCATAACTTCGTTGTTAGGACAAGCGCCAAGTTCCAGAACCCCTTTGTAAGGACAAGCGCCAAGTTCCAGAACCCCGTTGTTAGGACAAGCGTCAAGTTCCAAAACCCCGTTGTAAGGACAAGCGTCAAGTTCCAGAACCTCGTTGTAAGGACAAGCGCCAAATTCCAGAACCCCGTTCTTAGGACAAGCGCCAAGTTTCAGAACCCCATTGTAAGGACAAGCGCCAAGTTCCAGAACCCCGTTGTTTGGACAAGCGCCAAGTTCCAGAACCCCGTTGTTAGGACAAGCGTCAAGTTCCATAACCCCGTTGTAAGGACAAGCACCAAGTCCCAGAACCCCTTTGTTAGGACATGCGTTAAGTTCCAGAACTCATTAAAGTATTCCGATTATAGAAAATAAAGCCTTAAACACATTTCAAGTATGAATAACAAATCAAGTTACTACAACCTTGCTTAATTTTTCTACAAGATGCAAAATGATATATGTAGAAATGTAGAAACTAAATTATAGGTCAGTAGAATTAGTTAAAAAAATATTTTGTTGAGTGTCGACTTCTTTTTGAAATATATATAACACTTTATTGACCTTAGTCAAACACATAAGTTACCTTAGTCAAATAATAACTTTTAGTATATTTACCAGCTACTATATACATATAAGTTTTAGGTGTTATTGATCTAACTATTGTTTATATTGTTATCGCTGATATACACATTCTATTCGTTGCTTTATTTTTACTTATTTTGCTTTCGAGGGTAAAATTATATACTTGTTGAGATATAACGCGCATTTTCGAAATATATAAATATACGAGTACAATGTTTACTAGTCTCAATTAATTACAGAAACGAAACATAAAGTTATTGCGTATCTTTTGCTATGTGTTTACTTATTTTGCTTTCGAAAGTAAAAATAGTTCTTTCTCAGCTACAATACAAATGTGCAATATAAACACACGATAACTCTGCAGAAAATTATTTGTATACTACTCCATATGTCCTGCTACAATAAATACCGTGTTACCAAGTCTTACTTAAACCTGTGATTTGAATCCCAACGCTGGTCAGTGAGACCAAATTTATCGGCCCCTGCTACAATAAGGACTAATCGGGGAGCAAAGATCCCTCTCACTGATTCCTTTTTCGGTCAAGTAGTTCGCTGCCACCAATATTTTTTTAGATAACTCAACTAGCCCTTTATTTTGAGAGCTTCACAGGCATGATGAAATAAACATAATATAATTTTCTACAACTACAATTTATTCATTAACACACTTGAAACATATTCACCATGAAACAAATCTAAATATCAGTATTATAACTTATCATGACAAATTCACCATCAAGGTATATTTACAGCAACCATTCTCCAGCTGTCTACGCCTGATTCATTGAATTCAAATTTGAAAAGTATTTAACAACCAAAACAAATCACATTGTAAGATGACACAGAACAGGTGCCAATTCCTAAAATTGCAACAACCTAAAGAATTATGTCTACACTGTACTGCTGAGTTTTTTTTATCTTGTTAACGCTTATGATAACTTCATGATTGCATTTACACTGTATGAAATACTACTGTTTATGAATGATGTAGGGACCCATTGGTTTTGCCCCGACTCCATGGTTTTTATATCACGGGGCAAATAATAGAGGTCCTCGAGGTCTCAGAAAGCAGAGTCAAGATAAGACAATAAAAGCGTTTATTTATTGTCGGGCACTATATACAACCATATACAATACATAAGATATATGTATAGCTTTTGACTGACATAAAAAGAAAATAAACGATCAAGAACTAATTTATTACAAGTAACAAGAGCAAAATAACAACCATGTTGCTTAGACAATTAGGTTTCAAGCCTTTTGCCATTACTGTTACCCGCAGAAAATGTATTTCTAGGCCAACAACTCTTCATGTAGTAGTGTTCTGGAACATGTTTCTTGGCATAGCATCAATGACCTCGAACTTGACTCTTTTCCAATCAAACGTAAGGAAACATGACATGTGTCATAGCTTTGTTAATGAAACTGAACCATTTTCCATGTGACGATGATGGCAAATTTCTTAGCAACAGAGGAATCCGATACACATAGCTCCATTAACCTTAATGTTTTAATTCTGATGCCTGGTGATACTAGATGATTTTGGTATCGTTTGAAAGGTATTTGCTCGCTGATTAAGTATGACTTATATGTTAAATGAATGCCCAAAGATTTGTATAGCAATGTTAATAGGACTTAACACTTGTCTAATCAATAGAAATATATTCTTTAGCTCTTTTCAAAACAATGGTATTTGGTATTGCTCCACCCTTGTTCTTGCAATGGAAACGGAACTTGTCTCTTGTCTTACCAACAGCGCTGGTTATTCATCCTTGTCCTGGCAACGTTAGTGGAATTGTCATTGGATGTATGTATTTCTTTAGACCTTGCGGTCAAGGATAACCCCTGCAAGCACTTATTTCCAAAGGGGTCCTTTTTATGCTGAAGGGACAGCACGCTGTTAGAGACAGTGGTGGGATACAAGGAAGTCCGGGTGCTATAACCTGGCCTAGCTCTTTTTCGAAGAGACCCCTTGGTTATTTTACGTATTCGGAAAGCACCGATACGCGGGGTACAACTTCCCTGGGTTAAACCAGTACTGAGTACACCACTTTTCCAAGCACTACCCTTTAAATGCCGAGCGCCAGGCAAGGGAGCTACTTGTACCAACTTTTAACGTCTTTTGGTATGACGCTGCCAGGGATCGAACCCACGACCTCCCGCGTAACCACTAGGCCACGGAGTCGGTCAATAGTAATGGGACTTGGCTTTTGTCCCAGCAGTAGAAGTGTATTTTGGTCCATGTCATAGCAATGGTAATACATGTATAACTCTTATCCAATACTTATTTAATTTGATCTTTGTACTAGCAGTGATAATGAAACTTGTTTCATAATAGTACAATAGAAATAGAAATTTATCATACTCATTAAGGATAATGTAACTTGGGTATTGTCCTAGTAATTGTTATGAAATTTAACTCTTGTTCTTTAAGTAATGGCAAGTGACCATTGTCCTATCAATGGAAATTGACTCTTTTGATGCAATTCCAATGAAACGTAATCTATATCCTACAAATGGTCATGGAATTTTGCTATTGTTCTGGCAATGGCAATGGATATTGACCCTTGTCCAACAAATGGTGTATGAACTGTATTCTTGTTATTGCAATGGCTATTGAAAGTCCTAGATTTGGCTCTAGTCCTAGCAATGGTAATAAAACTTGGCTCTAGTCTTAGCAATGGTAATGGAACATGGCTCTAGTCCAGGCAATGGTAATGGAACATGGCTCTAGTCCTAGCAATGGTAGTGGAACATTGCTCTAGTCCTAGCAATGGTAGTGGAACATTGCTCTAGTCCTAGCAATGATAACGGAACATGGCTCTAGTCCTAGCAATTGTAGTGGAACATGGCTCTAGTCCAGGCAATGATAACGGAACATGGCTCTAGTCCTAGCAATGGTAGTGGAACATTGCTCTAGTCTTAGCAATGGTAACGGAACATTGCTCTAGTCTTAGCAATGGTAATGGAATATGGCTCTAGTCTTAGCAATGGTAATGGAACATGGCTCTAGTCCAGGCAATGATAACGGAACATGGCTCTAGTCCTAGCAATTGTAGTGGAACATGGCTCTAGTCCTAGCAATGGTAGTGGAACATTGCTCTAGTCCTAGCAATGGTAGTGGAACATGGCTCTAGTCCTAGCAATGGTAGTGGAACATGGCTCTAGTCCTAGCAATGATAACGGAACATGGCTCTAGTCCTAGCAATGATAACGGAACATGGCTCTAGTCCTAGCAATTGTAGTGGAACATGGCTCTAGTCCTAGCAATGGTAGTGGAACATTGCTCTAGTCCTAGCAATGGTAGTGGAACATGGCTCTAGTCCTAGCAATGGTAGTGGAACATGGCTCTAGTCCTAGCAATGGTAGTGGAACATGGCTCTAGTCCTAGCAATGATAACGGAACATTGCTCTAGTCTTAGCAATGGTAATGGAACATGGCTCTAGTCCAGGCAATGATAACGGAACATGGCTCTAGTCCTAGCAATTGTAGTGGAACATGGCTCTAGTCCTAGCAATGGTAGTGGAACATTGCTCTAGTCCTAGCAATGGTAGTGGAACATGGCTCTAGTCCTAGCAATTGTAATCAAACATGGCTCTAGTCCTAGCAATGGTAGTGAAACATGGCTCTAGTCCTAGCAATTGTAATCAAACATGGCTCTAGTCCTAGCAATGGTAGTGGAACGTGGCTCTAGTCCTAGCAATGGTAGTGGAACATGGCTCTAGTCCTAGCAATGATAACGGAACATTGCTCTAGTCTTAGCAATGGTAATGGAACATGGCTCTAGTCCAGGCAATGATAACGGAACATGGCTCTAGTCCTAGCAATTGTAGTGGAACATGGCTCTAGTCCTAGCAATGGTAGTGGAACATTGCTCTAGTCCTAGCAATGGTAGTGGAACATGGCTCTAGTCCTAGCAATGGTAGTGGAACATGGCTCTAGTCCTAGCAATGATAACGGAACATGGCTCTAGTCCTAGCAATGATAACGGAACATGGCTCTAGTCCTAGCAATGGTAGTGGAACATGGCTCTAGTCCTAGCAATGATAACGGAACATGGCTCTAGTCCTAGCAATGGTAGTGGAACATGGCTCTAGTCCTAGCAATTGTAGTGGAACATGGCTCTAGTCCTAGCAATGGTAGTGGAACATGGCTCTAGTCCTAGCAATGATAACGGAACATTGCTCTAGTCTTAGCAATGGTAATGGAACATGGCTCTAGTCCAGGCAATGATAACGGAACATGGCTCTAGTCCTAGCAATTGTAGTGGAACATGGCTCTAGTCCTAGCAATGGTAGTGGAACATTGCTCTAGTCCTAGCAATGGTAGTGGAACATGGCTCTAGTCCTAGCAATTGTAATCAAACATGGCTCTAGTCCTAGCAATGGTAGTGAAACATGGCTCTAGTCCTAGCAATTGTAATCAAACATGGCTCTAGTCCTAGCAATGGTAGTGGAACGTGGCTCTAGTCCTAGCAATGATAACGGAACATGGCTCTAGTCCTAGCAATTGTAATCAAACATGGCTCTAGTCCTAGCAATGGTAGTGGAACGTGGCTGTAGTCCTAGCAATGGTAATGGAACATGGCTCTAGTCCTAGCAATGGTAGTGGAACGTGGCTCTAGTCCTAGCAATGGTAATGGAACATGGCTCTAGTCCTAGCAATGATAATGGAACACGGCTCTAGTCATTGTTATGACAATGGAACTTAGTCTTGTCCTAGCAATGGTAATGGAACTTGTGTCTAGTCTTACAATGGTAATGGAACATGGCTCTAGTCCTAGCAATGGTAATGGACTTTGTCTCTAGTCCTAGCAACGGTAATGGAACATGGCTCTAGTCCTAGCAATGGTAATGAAACATAGCTCTAGTCCTAGCAATGGTAATGGAACATGGCTCTAGTCCTAGCAATGGTAATGGAACATGGCTCTAGTCCTAGCAATGGTAATGGAACATGGCTCTAGTCATAGCAATTGTAATGGAACATGGCTCTAGTCCTAGCAATGGTAATGAAACATAGCTCTAGTCCTAGCAATGGTAATGGAACATTGCTCTTGTCCTAGCAATAGAAATGGAACATGGCTCTATTCCTAGCAATGGTAATGTAACATGGCTCTAGTCCTAGCAATGGTAATGGAACATGGCTCTAGTCCTAGCAATGGTAATGGAACATGGCTCTAGTCCTAGCAATGGTAATGGAACATGGCTCTAGTCCAGGCAATGGTAATGGAACATGGCTCTAGTCCTAGCAATGGTAATGGAACATGGCTCTAGTCCTAGCAATTGTAATGGAACATGGCTCTAGTCCTAGCAATTGTAATGGAACATGGCTCTAGTCCTAGCAATTGTAATGGATCATGGCTCTAGTCCTAGCAATGGTAATGGAACATGGCTCTAGTCCTAGCAATGGTAATGGAACATGGCTCTAGTCCAGGCAATGGTAATGGAACATGGCTCTAGTCCTAGCAATTGTAATGGAACATGGCTCTAGTCCTAGCAATTGTAATGGAACATGGCTCTAGTCCTAGCAATTGTAATGGATCATGGCTCTAGTCCTAGCAATGGTAATGGAACATGGCTCTAGTCCTAGCAATGGTAATGGAACATGGCTCTAGTCCAGGCAATGGTAATGGAACATGGCTCTAGTCCTAGCAATGGTAATGGAACATGGCTCTAGTCCTAGCAATGGTAATGGAACATGGCTCTAGTCCTAGCAATGGTAATGGAACATGGCTCTAGTCCTAGCAATGGTAATGGAACATGGCTCTAGTCCTAGCAATGGTAATGGAACATGGCTCTAGTCCTAGCAATGGTAATGAAACATGGTTCTTGTCCTAGCAGTGGTAATGAAACTTGGCCCCAGTCCTAGCAATGGTAACGAAACATGGCTCTAGTTCTAGCAATGGTTATGGAAATTGGCTCTTGTCCTAGCAATGGTTATAAAACTTGGCTCTAGTCCTAGCAATGGTAATGAAAGATGGCTCTAGTCCTAGCAATGATAATGCCATTTGTCTCTAGTAATGGCAATGGTAATGGACTTGGCTTCAGTCCTAATAATGGTTATGGAACAATACTCTTGTCCTACAATAGAACGTAACCCATGTCCAAGCAATGTTAATGTAATTTGGCTTTTATCTTAGTAATGGTAATGGAACTTGGCTCTAGTCCTAGCAATACTAACAGAACTTGGTTTTTTCGTAGTTAAAGGATTACCAATGGACCCTGGTGCTAGCAATGGCAATGGACCTTAATCCATGTCCGAGCAATGATAATGTTGCTTTGTCACTCTCCTAACTATGATGATAAAACTTGGCCTTTGTACTAGCAAGAGTAACGCCAATTGAGTATGAAACTTGGCCTTTGTCTTAGCGATGATAATGGAAATCGGCCGTGCAAAAGAAATGTCAATTGAACATTGTACTAGCAATGGTAATGGAACTTGACCATTGTCCTATCAATGGTTGTTGAACTTGATACATGTTTAAGCAATGGCTATACATCTTGGTCTATGTCCTAGCAATGGAAATAAAACGCTTGACCTAGTAATGATAAGGAAGCTTTACTCTTTTACTTGGGTATTCATCATTGTCCTGGCAATGTTAATGGGACTTGGTTCTTGTCTCAGCAATAAAAGTGAGACTTTAAGGCTCTTGTTTAGCAATGGACAAAAACAATGGCGATCGAAATTGACCCTTGTCCTAGCAACAATATTTGAACATGTATTTCAGCTCTTGTCCTAGCAATGAACAAATTGGCATATCATAGCTATGCCATTGATAAAACTATTTTCCTCTAACATCAAACAACATACATCCATGAATATGAACGAAGTAGACGCACAAAGGTGAACAGAAGAAATCTTAACTAGGCTGCCAAATCAGATGGATAATTCTTGTTAGAATTGGTTTAATCTACATATAAAAATGACTTCAGAGAGAAACCTGGAATTAAGATGCACATAATTGGTAGTTACATCATAGACTATAAACAATAAATACCTGTTCTAGCAATTTAACTGTTAACATGAAACAGGTGATGTTTTGCTTGATATTATGATGAAATCAAATGTTGTTAATTAGGGATGGTAAAAAAACATAAAGTCTGGTCCACGATTTGATGTTAGATGGGCGCGATTTGTTGTTCAACTGAGGATGTGGGCCCCTTAGCACAAAAATCGAGAAAAATACGCTCCAAACGCGGTGTGGGGGTTTGGTGTAATTCATGAACATTTGTTCTACCGTTTTGACATGTAAAGTTCTCCTTGACGATCAAAGAGCATTGTGTACATCTAGTGAAAAATGCAACGACTTATATAAAAAATTAGGGTCTACAACATCCATCACAAACATGGTATTTAACTTACCAGAATCACATTCAAGTCGAGTGGTTACATCCCATATAAATAGTAACGCGAACGGGTCCCTGAGGCAGCTCAAATATTCGACCTCTAAGGATAGAAGCAGACAACTGTATATGGTGTTGCAGCTCGAACATTCGACCTCATAAGTAAGAAGCAGACAACTATATGTCCTGCTGCAGCTCGAATATTCTATTTCTTAGGTAAAAAGCAGACAACTATATGTGCTGCAGCCGCTCGAACATTCTGTCTTGAAGGTTAGAAGAAGACAACAATATGTCCTGCTGCAGCTCGAACATTCTCTTAGGTAAAAAGAAGAAAACTATATGTGCTGCTGCAGCTCGAACATTCTATCTCTTAGGTAAAAAGAAGAAAACTATATGTGCTGCTGCAGCTCGAACATTATATCTCTTAGGTAAAAAGAAGAAAACTATATGTGCTGCTGCAGCTCGAACATTCTATCTCTTAGGTAAAAAGAAGACAACTATATGTGCTATTGCCGCTCGAACATTCTATCTCTTAGGTAAAAAGAAGAAAATTATATGTGCTGCTGCAGCTCGAACATTCTATCTCTTAGGTAAAAAGAAGAAAACTATATGTGCTGCTGCAGCTCGAACATTATATCTCTTAGGTATAAAGAAGACAACTATATGTGCTATTGCCGCTCGAACATTCTATCTCTTAGGTAAAAAGAAGAAAACTATATGTGCTGCTGCAGCTCGAACATTCTATCTCTTAGGTTAAAAGAAGACAACTATATGTGCTGTTGCAGCTCGAACATTCTATCTCTTAGGTAAAAAGAAGAAAACTATATGTCCTGCTGCAGCTCGAACATTCTATCTCTTAGGTAAAAAGAAGAAAACTATATGTCCTGCTGCAGCTCGAACATTCTGTCTCTTAGGTAAAAAGCAGACAACTATATGTCCTGCGGCAGCTCGAACATTCTATCTCTTAGGTAAAAAGAAGAAAACTATACGTCCTGCTGCAGCTCGAACATTCTCTAAGGTAAAAAGAAGAAAACTATATGTCCTGCTGCAGCTCGAACATTCTCTAAGGTAACAAGAAGACAACTATATGTGCTATTGCAGCTCGAACATTCTATCTCTTAGGTAAAAAGAAGAAAACTATATGTCCTGCTGCAGCTCGAACATTCTGTCTCTTAGGTAAAAAGCAGACAACTATATGTCCTGCGGCAGCTCGAACATTCTATCTCTTAGGTAAAAAGAAGAAAACTATATGTCCTGCTGCAGCTCGAACATTCTCTAAGGTAAAAAGAAGAAAACTATATGTGCTGCTGCAGCTCGAACATTCTATCCCTTAGGTTAAAAGAAGACAACTATATATCCAGTTGCAGCTCGAACATTCTATCTCTTAGGTAAAAAACAAACAACTATATGTCCTGCTGCAGCTCGAACATTCTATCTCTTAGGTAAAAAGAAGACAACTATATGTCCTGCTGCAGCTCGAACATTCTATCCCTTAGGTTAAAAGAAGACAACTATATATCCAGTTGCAGCTCGAACATTCTATCTCTTAAGTAAAAAACAAACAACTATATGTGCTGCTGCAGCTCGAACATTCTATCTCTTAGGTAAAATCCAGACAACTATATGTCCTGCTGCAGCTCGAACATTCTATCTCTTAGGTAAAATCCAGACAACTATATGTCCTTCTGCAGCTCGAACATTCTATATCTTAGGTAAAATCCAGACAACTATATGTCCTGCTGCAGCTCGAACATTCTATCTCTTAGGTAAAATCCAGACAACTATATGTCCTGCTGCAGCTCGAACATTCTATCCCTTAGGTTAAAAGAAGACAACTATATATCCAGTTGCAGCTCGAACATTATATCTCTTAGGTAAAAAAGAAACAACTTTATGTCCTGCTGCTGCTCGAACATTCTATCTCTTAGGTAAAAAGAAGAAAACTATATGTCCTGCTGCAGCTCGAACATTCTATCCCTTAGGTACAAAACAAACAACTGTATGTGCTGCGGCAGCTCGAACATTATATCTCTTAGGTAAAAAACAAACAACTATATGTGCTGCTGCAGCTCGAACATTCTATATCTTAGGTAAAAAACAAACAACTATATGTCCTGCTGCAGCTCGAACATTCTATCTCTTAGGTAAAAAGCAGACAACTATATGTGCTGCTGCAGCTCGAACATTCTATATCTTAGGTAAAAAACAAACAACTATATGTCCTGCTGCAGCTCGAACATTCTATCTCTTAGGTAAAAAACAAACAACTATATGTCCTGCTGCAGCTCGAACATTCTATCCCTTAGGTTAAAAGAAGACAACTATATGTCCTGCTGCAGCTCGAACATTCTATCCCTTAGGTTAAAAGAAGACAACTATATATCCAGTTGCAGCTCGAACATTCTGTCTCTTAGGTAAAAAGAAGACAACTATATGTCCTGCTGCAGCTCGAACATTCTATCTCTTAGGTAAAATCCAGACAACTATATGTCCTGCTGCAGCTCGAACATTCTATCCCTTAGGTTAAAAGAAGACAACTATATGTCCTGCGGCAGCTCGAACATTCTATCCCTTAGGTTAAAAGAAGACAACTATATATCCAGTTGCAGCTCGAACATTCTATCTCTTAGGTAAAAAACAAACAACTATATGTGCTGCTGCAGCTCGAACATTCTGTCTCTTAGGTAAAACAAACAACTATATGTCCTGCTGCAGCTCGAACATTCTATCTCTTAGGTAAAAAACAAACAACTATATGTCCTGCTGCAGCTCGAACATTCTATCTCTTAGGTAAAATCCAGACAACTATATGTGCTGCTGCAGCTCGAACATTCTATCCCTTAGGTAAAAAACAAACAACTGTATGTGCTGCTGCAGCTCGAACATTATATCTCTTAGGTAAAAAACAAACAACTATATGTGCTGCTGCAGCTCGAACATTCTATCTCTTAGGTAAAATCCAGACAACTATATGTCCTGCTGCAGCTCGAACATTCTATCTCTTAGGTAAAAAACAAACAACTATATGTCCTGCTGCAGCTCGAACATTCTATCTCTTAGGTAAAAAACAAACAACTATATGTCCTGCTGCATCTCGAACATTATATCTCTTAGGTAAAAAACAAACAACTATATGTCCTGCTGCATCTCGAACATTCTATCTCTTAGGTAAAAAGCAGACAACTATATGTGCTGCTGCAGCTCGAACATTCTATCTCTTAGGTAAAATCCAGACAACTATATGTCCTTCTGCAGCTCGAACATTCTATCTCTTAGGTAAAAAACAAACAACTATATGTCCTGCTGCAGATCGAACATTATATCTCTTAGGTAAAAAACAAACAACTATATGTGCTGCTGCAGCTCGAACATTCTATCTCTTAGGTAAAAAGCAGACAACTATATGTGCTGCTGCAGCTCGAACATTCTATCTCTTAGGTAAAAAGCAGACAACTATATGTGCTGCTGCAGCTCGAACATTCTATATCTTAGGTAAAAAACAAACAACTATATGTTCTGCTGCAGCTCGAACATTCTATCTCTTAGGTAAAATCCAGACAACTATATGTCCTGCTGCAGCTCGAACATTCTATCCCTTAGGTTAAAAGAAGACAACTATATATCCAGTTGCAGCTCGAACATTCTATCCCTTAGGTTAAAAGAAGATAACTATATATCCAGTTGCAGCTCGAACATTCTGTCTCTTAGGTAAAAAGAAGACAACTATATGTCCTGCTGCAGCCCGAACATTCTATCTCTTAGGTAAAATCCAGACAACTATATGTCCTGCTGCAGCTCGAACATTCTATCTCTTAGGTAAAATCCCGACAACTATATGTGCTGCTGCAGCTCGAACATTCTATATCTTAGGTAAAAAACAAACAACTATATGTCCTGCTGCAGCTCGAACATTCTGTCTCTTAGGTACAATCCAGACAACTATATGTCCTGCTGCAGCTCGAACATTCTATCTCTTAGGTAAAATCCAGACAAATATATGTCCTGCTGCAGCTCGAACATTCTATCTCTTAGGTAAAATCCAGACAACTATATGTCCTGCTGCAGCTCGAACATTCCATCTCTTAGGTAAAAAACAAACAACTATATGTCCTGCTGCAGCTCGAACATTCTATCTCTTAGGTAAAATCCAGACAACTATATGTCCTTCTGCAGCTCGAACATTCTATCTCTTAGGTAAAATCCAGACAACTATATGTCCTGCTGCAGCTCGAACATTCTATCTCTTAGGTAAAATCCAGACAACTATATGTCCTTCTGCAGCTCGAACATTCTATCTCTTAGGTAAAAAACAAACAACTATATGTCCTGCTGCAGCTCGAACATTCTATATCTTAGGTAAAATCCAGACAACTATATGTCCTGCTGCAGCTCGAACATTCTATATCTTAGGTAAAATCCAGACAACTATATGTCCTGCTGCAGCTCGAACATTCTATCTCTTAGGTAAAATCCAGACAACTATATGTCCTTCTGCAGCTCGAACATTCTATCTCTTAGGTAAAATCCAGACAACTATATGTCCTGCTGCAGCTCGAACATTCTATCTCTTAGGTAAAATCCAGACAACTATATGTCCTGCTGCAGCTCGAACATTCTATATCTTAGGTAAAATCCAGACAACTATATGTCCTGCTGCAGCTCGAACATTCTATCTCTTAGGTAAAATCCAGACAACTATATGTCCTTCTGCAGCTCGAACATTCTATCTCTTAGGTAAAAAGAAGACAACTATATGTCCTGCTGCAGCTCGAACATTCTGTCTCGTAGGTAAAAAGCAGATAACTATATGTCCTGCTGCAGCTCGAACATTCTGTCTCGTAGGTAGAAAGCAAAGCTAGAATATTATATCTCTTAGGTTAGAAGAATACAACAATATGTGCCGGTGCCGCTCGAACATTCTATCCCTTAGGTTAGAAAAAGACAACTATATCTGCTGGTGCAGTTCAATATTCTTCACCTGTTTGGCCTGCTGCTGCTCGAATATTCGACATCTCGGCTTAGAAGAAGACAACTGTATGTCCTGCTAAAGTTCGAAACTCCGACCTCCCGGGCCAGAAGCAGACACCTATTCGACTTCTTTGGTTAGAATCAGTCACCTACAAGCCCTGGTGCAGCTCGATCATTCGACCTCTCGTGTTAAAATCAGACACCAATATGCCCTGGTCAAGCTCGAACATTCGAATTATTGGGTCCTGGTCGATCGATCTCTCGAGTTATATGACCTGGTGAAGCTTAACATTTTGACATTTCGGGTTAGAAGCAGACACCTATGATATAATGTCCTTGTGGTACTCGGACATGAGGCCTCCCGGATTAGAAGCAGACACCTGTATGCCCTTGTGGTCCCCGGATATTAGACCTGTCAGGTTAGAAGCAGACACCTATATGCTGTGGTGCAGCTCGAACATTTTATATATCGGCTCATAATTAGACACCTGTTTGCCCTGGTACTGGACGATCATTCGACATCTCTGCTTAAAAGCAGACACCTTTATGCCCTTGTGCAGCTCGATCATTCGACACCCATTTGCCCTCGTACACCTCGAACATTCAACCTCTGGTTAAAAAAGCAGATGCCATCGTGCAGATTGAAATTTCGACCTCATTGGTTTGATGACAGACACTTACATGCAGAACAACTGAACAGACCACCTATTGGTTTAGAAGCAGACACATGTACCGGTGCAGCTAGAATTCTTTACGCCTTCGGTTAGAAGCAGACATCTCTATTTTCCTACATTAACTATCCAGTAAAAGTAGCAGTCGTTGCTGTTGTTGTTGTTGTTCTTGTTCTTGTTCTTGTAGTAGTTAGATTATCTTGATCGTGTTATAAGGGACTTACGATTGTTGAATAAATTTGGGTCTGTGTATTTATTTCAAATGAGAACACGATTCGTTCTTGTGTATGCAATGTATTTGTATTTAAAAGTGTGTTGTTTCGCTCTACAGCGAGCTATACTACTACAAATATGAAGCTTAGAGTAACATGACAATATGCAAGGCCAATGTACCAATCTGTGCCGCATCCTCGGTTTGGTAAGAAAATAATATATAATTCACGCAGAAAAAATGAACAATAATGAAATATTATATATTATAAACTTGATCATGTCCGCCAAGTCGACTTTGTGTCGAAATCCGTGATGAGACCTACTAGTATTTACAGTTTTAAATTAGTCCTCTCATTGCCAATTTAATGGTGTGCTGTAGTAAAAAACTAAATATTTTAAAGAACACATGTTTACCTTAATGCTGTTTCCACACTGAACGGTGATATATGGCTGTCAGGGGACGTGAGACGCTCCTTCAGTCAGCGGCCACCATCATTTGACACCTTGCCGCCAAGTGGGTAGCAAGGCGCCGTGTACAACACCACCGAGTCTGGTCAGCATACTTGTAAGGCGTTCATGATTGATATACGCGTCTGGCAGAACTACATCATCGTGATGTTCCATAAATCGTACCCCGCATCCAGTCGAAAATATATCATTAATTAATATATACCACAGTTGGTGAACTGGCTCCGATTTCTCGAAAAAAAACGTAACTGGCTACGTAGCTTATATCAATAAGCAAAACTACATAATGAAATTTGATGATCATAAATAAGAAAATGGTTTATTGAGACTTCAATCAATAGGATTCCTTTCTGTAAAGCTGCACTCTCACAGATATACCATTTTAACAACTTTTTTTATTTTTTGTCTCGGAAAGAGCAAACTTTTGGGTAAATATCTGCAAACCAATGATAAAAGATGGCTTAAACCGTTACTAACGGTTTAAGAAAAGTGCATAAAACATCATTTTTTTAACTGAAAGATAAAAACCTGCGATCTAATTTATTGTCAGTAGTCTTATACAACTGGTTTTCGTGGATTTTTGTAAAAAAATGGCTCGTTCAAAGACAAACAATATAAAACAGTCATCAAAACGTTCAATCTGTGAGAGTGCAGCTTTAAAGTCTACATAAGCATAAGAAGTAAACATGACGCAAAATATAGAGAAGCGAAAATAGTGAGCTAAGTTAATGCTGTTATAAGGGACTTACGGTTAGGCACAAGACTCAGTCACTAGAAAATGGGACCTGAAAAGTGCTAATTCTAATTGTAGTGTTTTAAGATGCAATGATTGTTTTTGACGCTCTCTCCGTAAAAAAGATGTTTGGTTACACTATAAGACTTTGATATTTTTGTGTAGCTGTTGTTACAAGCAAAACCTTGTACAGGTGACGCTTAGATCGACTGCGATTGTTTTGCTGGCTCTCATGAAGAAGCAATAAGTGTTCTTTGAAACATCAAGCTGCTGCAAATAACCTCAAATCATTTAACATATAAAGGAGTCAGCCACAAAGAATACAGCTATTAATCTTCGCCAACCTCCATGAAAGACACACTAATGATACGGTTTCGACAGAGATGATGAAATGTTTTGAATTATTAGCGCAAAATGAAGCAAGATCGAGCACGCCAAGCTTGAGGATGTGTCTTTATAATGTGTAGTTTGCTTAATGTGCAAAAAATAAAGGGGTGTTTAGAATAAAAGGACTAGATCTTCAACTTAAACGTCTGTGAAAAAGTATGAAAAAACCAAATCAGGAATATATATATATGAAAAACTACAGGTACAAGCTTAGTAGCAAAAAGTTTAAACATAAACCCCGTTTAATGGCACTGTGTTAATGCCAAAGACATAGAACACATAAATATAAAAAAATGACAAACAAGAGACATGGAACAACAGCAAAAAACTCCACAAACATCACAGTGCATATATACTTTATATACACTACTAAGGGGTGTTTATCAATGATTGTTATGTACCGCCTTGGAACAGTCAGTAAAATGTAAATTTACTTGGGGTTTAACCAATTTGCTTGCACAACCTCACTCTTATCCCAACAATCCTGAATAAAGTTAAAAAGTAAAAGGTAAATCTTATCCAAGTATGCATTAACTTGAGGAAACTTAATAATAAAACAAATATTATTAAACTAGGTAAACCCAAAGTACTAATAATGTTAGATTTTTGGAGTAAACTTACCCCGACATTCAATTTCATTTTCAACCCTAGTACGCAATCGTAACAACTCGGCCATCTCCGGCAAGCTTCGAGATAAACCATATCTTGATACTAGCCGAGGAGTTCCGATTGCCATATCTTGATACTAGCCGAAGAGTTCCGATTACCCTAGTACGGTACCGACTAGCGGCCTCAGCGGCGAGGAAAAGGTAAACGGAAAGCGAAAGTTAATGTCATAGTTATTAAATAAATAACGCAGTAATTAATTTTATCTATTTTAAATGAAATTCTTGCAATCAAACTTGTGCGACATATTTTGTTAATAGACATGATGACCGGGTTTGTGTTTATTATATGTTTTACGGTGTTTTATAACGATATATCTGTGAAATACTGTTTTGAAATTCTAGCCCGCTCTCAGTTTCAAATATAAAGTAATAGCGCACAGAGGTGGGACTCAATTTCAAAAACGTAATTTCCGGTAACACGTAACAATCAATCGCATACAATACTTATGTTAGAAACTACAGAAACAAGCTCAGTAGCAAAATGTTTAAACATAAACCCGGTTTAATGGCACTGGGTAAACGCCAAAGACATAGAACACAAGAACAAAAAAAATCACAAACAAGAAACATGGAAGAACAGCACAAAACTCCACAAACAGCACAGTGCATACATAATATATATATAAAAAAACTAGGTATGTTTATCAAGGATTGTTATGTACCGCCTTGGAACGGTCAGTAAAATGTAAATTTACTGGGGGTTTAAACCAGTTTACGTGCACAAACCTCAATCTTACCCCAACAATCCTAACATTGAAATCATTTAATCGAATTGTGGATAGTTATCGAATAAATATTTTAATACTGATTGGTGTTTACTTGTCAAAGTTAAGAAGGCAGACAAACTTTTCTGACGCCATCCGCATTCTGCATGTTTTCCCAAAACACGTCTCTACAAAGTCATATACATACATTTAAAGAACTCTTCAAACCTTCTTTTCTGTTTGAACCATTTCCAAAGGCCCTATTATTGGTAAAAATATATATCCATTGCATCACAAAAGTTATAAATATCTCGATAACGAATCAAATTCAATTTAAAAACATTCAATTAGTGTCACAACTGTCTGTTGTTGTTGTTGTTTCTTGTGTGTGCTTTTTATATTTAATGGGTATCTTAAAAAATACTGTTGTTTATTTCATTTTATTCAGATATATATAAATTGAAATCGACTGATGAAAGAAAGGAAACTAGAAAAAAAAATCACTTTCAACGGAAATCTAAATGCACATAAAATCCTTAATGAGCAAGATTTTAAATTAAGTATTTAGTAATAAAAGTCAGCGCGATGCCTACTTACAAATGCGAAATAGTGGAACAATCGAGTAACTAGAAATTGCAGGGAAAAAACGAGATATACAGGAAAGAAAACAACAACACTATTATTATATATAAAAGGTTTACATATATGCATATTTTCCCAGTTGAGCCTTACCATATCGTTATTGTGCTTGAAGGCTGCAAGAGTTGATAAATGTCTTTGTAAAGTTGAAGCTTGGGAATGAATAGTCAAAATATAATGCTACATTTGTTCCTGAACGCCAACATAATAATATAGCAAGGTCAAGCCTTTTGTCGCTTATTGAATAGCATTGTTGTTAGTGTGACAAAACGCGTTTGAAGAGCTTTCATTATATACCAATACGGTAGACATTCTGACCAAGTTCCAATAGATCAAGTAGAGGGTTTACAAACGGTTAATCTGGGCAGTGACCTTGTTTTGGCCGATCATGATTACACACTAGTGACTTACTTTTTGCCCAATATTTACAATTAATCTAGACATACATCCCGATAATGCTTTAAAATAACATTGGGTAAAGGTTAGGAAGGTTTTTAACATTTGATTCAATTTTTTTATGCATAATGGAGTAGGTTTGATAGGGATACACATTCTAACAAAGTTTCAGGTAAAAATGCGGACTCTAGCTGCCTGTTATCAAGGTTTTCCTAATCCTGACCTAGTGACCCACATTTAATCAAACATGACCTCAATACATTTTATAGACATATAAAACCTTACTGAATTTCATAAAGATTGGCTTGAAAGTTTGACATTATGAATGTTTCAAAAACTTATGTCAAAACTGGTGTTTATTGTTCGAAAACAAGATTGTTTAACACTATATAGCTACCCATTTTACCAGGCATACTCACATATGCATTTCCAATACTCGAACTGTAATTATATTATATTTAACATTGTTGAAACTGGCATAAGGAGATGAGCATGTGCGGTAACAAATTGTAAACGCATACTCCTGATGGTCATCACCGAAGCACAACAATTATCCACGTTCAATTAAATGACTTCAATGTTTATTTTTGAGCGTCTTTGAAAATTTGTACTAGCATTGAACCTTATCACTAAGATACTAAAGCTCAAAATAATATTTTATATATTATATTTTAATAATTTATTTTCAAAATTATAGTATATATTTAATTCAAACGAACAGTGGATACTGTTGAAACATCTAAAGAAGATGTAAGTAAATAAAGTCATAACAAATATGTATATGGTCATGTAAGACTTTTTTATATAAAATAAGTTTTCCAAAATGCAAATATAGTTAATATACACTGTCTATGATAGTAATATTTTCATCAAACTTATATACATAATTTCACCTGTAGTTTCCTAACGTAAGTAGTTTTCATAGTCAAATTAATAAAGCTGTATAGTTGTTTTAAACATTAAAATATGTTTTTCAATAAGGCCAATGAAAATAATGTTCAGAAATTTGTATATCAAATCACCAACGCGATACTTATATCGGGACAGTGACTTAAGTCAGCAAATGACTTGAGATGCTTTATGAATACCAGCAATGAACTCATTTGCGTTTTTTGACGCTTTGTGTAGATCTTGTTAACATAGTCTTACCCATTTGCAAATAATTTGCACAGTCGTCAAACCTTTCTATTACATTCTATTACCTTCAGGTTTTCTGACAAATGCTTCTTGAAAACGGTATTTCCTCCGAGTGTTTTCTCTTATGATTTTACAGTTAATGAGATGTCACTAATTCCTTTCTACATTCTTACGACCAGAATTGATGTTCAGGCCCGGTAGTGGGGATCGTTGGCATGTCCCCTTGCAAATTATTTTAATGCATGATGCGCTTAGATGCGTTTTCGACGTATATGTTAAGATTTCATTTTAGCGCGCTACAGCTGAAAATGGAGCGAGCGCAACAAGGTCGCAGGCCGTGAAAGTTCGGCCCATTTTCTGTAGCTCGCCAATATTTACTCTAGCTTATTAATAAAAATGTTTAAATTTAGATTAATAGAGCTGCTTAAGTATGTTTGCAAAGTACAGAACTTTGATGGGATGACCTCGTTAAGTTTTTTTTTATTCATAATGATCAACAAAAAAATGTACATTGTGGTACTGAATTTGCATGATTGATTGTACATTATAAAGAGCACATTAAAGGAAGAAACGTAAATGAGTATTTGTATTTACTATTTAAATATTGTCACAGAAATATTTTAATTGTGCTCTGAAGAGATGTCAATACGATTTGATAGCTGATTACACGTCTATGTCGGATTTCGGGTTCATGACGTAAGGTTCATCTGCCTCTAGACAGCGGCACCCATAACTATCAATCATGCAAAGTTACTTCACGCAAACGCAGAGGGAAGTGCGATCTTGAAAAAAAAGACGACTTACCCAAATCAGGTAGATCGAAAAAAATGTCTCCACGAATATGTTTACATTCACCGTCAAATCTGCTCTACATGATTTGGAGGTACAGTAAATAGGGTAAATCCTTGATTGGCATTGGCAAAAATGTGTTTTTTGGAGTAAAAATCAGCTCGCACACAGCATGACTATGTCAATAGTGTTTGTGTTGCTATAAAGATGAAGCAATTGAGTATTTAATAGCCGCACATATCACATTCATACAGGTGTGTATCTAGATGGGACTCAATATAAATATCGTGATAGTGTTGAGTTGCATAACTTTCCTCACACATATTTAGTTCAAGTGAATGCTGCCTCTTATGAGGCTTTTATTTTTAATTTTGTAATAATTGATAAACGGTAGACATACAAAACAGTTTAAACCCACTGTGACTCGTGTTCTAGTGAATTTCACTGACCGTTCCTAGGCGGTTATCCCATTATTTATCGGTTAGCTATTTTTGAAGCATACATGGTCTGTTTGTTTTTAATCTTTTACATGCATGTCTGTGTGGTGTTTGTGCGTTTGTGCCTCTTGCTCAGTGTCGTTACCTTGTGCCTTCAAACAGGGTTTATATCTTATTTTTTTACTACTGGGCTTGTCCCTGTAGTTTTCAATGGATTATAGAAACTTGCAAAAGGAGTTGGCAGGGGCGTACCTGAATCATTTTGAATTGTACGCACGTACACTTAAGAGAGGTGAAAGGGTAAAGGTATTTCTATATTCTGGTCCCAATATGATATATGGGGTTACAGCATGACCGATATCCCCTGACGTGGGACTTTTTTACTTGCCATTTCGCGGGAACCTTAATTCATTTGTACGCCTGGGCGTACTGGGGTATGCCTAGGTACGCCTCTGGTTGTGACCATGCATCTTCATGCGCACCATGTCCAGATTATTTCGTGATCAACATTAAGCTTTAGAAAGTTCTAAACGAATTTACATTTAACAACACTATCCGCTGTTGCTCGACACGTGTAGTGCAGAAGGATTTACTAAAGTAGTTGGAATTATGGTTATGGTCATGTAGATCATAATCGTCAGTTGAAGGACTTAATGGGTGTTTTGAGAAAGTCGCCTTTTTATTATTTTGTACAAACAATTGTTTTAAGTTTATGCATGTGTCAACTGAATCTTTGCAATCATAAATTGTCGTTTATGAATGTGTTTTTTTCGTCTATGTTTTGTTTTCCTTGTCGTAGTGTGCGCGTTCAATGTCCACTTATGTGATTTAATAAATAAGAAACACAAGTGTGCTCTAACTATTTATTATGAACTACGCTACGCAATGTACACCAACAGACTGACCAGGAATACTCAGCATGCAAAGAGATAAAGATATAAAGTATAGTCTGTTTCTAGAATCTGCATCATCTCTCTTGTCTTGTTAAAAAGAAAAAGTAAATATTATAGTTAATAATATTCTAAACATGTTAATAAAAGAGATAATTGTTACACATTAATTATTAAATGAATCGATGTAACAGTCATTTTGAATCTTGCACAATCTATGTAATATCATAGAAAATATTATTCACAGTATATTCATGCATTAATTAATTTATAATTATAACAGTTCATTTAACCCAATCATCGTGATTGTATCTTTGACTTGGTTGCACTATTCTACCAGATCGTGTCTGATAAGGGGCAGGGGAGTTTTGGGGAATCTTTGCAGGGTAATTAGACTGCTGAGAGTTTGCACAGCTGGGTACCTGTGGGTTGATTTCATTATCAGTACTTGACTGATCTCTGGCCAATACATTGGGTGTGAAATCATTTACCTCTGTTAATCGCTCATTACTCTTTCACAGGAATCGGCGATTTCTCCTGTAACTACTCCCATCAGGGGTTAGGATTACATAAGAATGGTCATTGTGTATCCTGATTACTTTAGCGGGTTTCCAAATCTTTCCAACTTGAAATCGTACCAAGTCATTAACTTGCAACCATGAAAGTGGTTTTGCGTTTTTGTCGTATAATATTTTTTGCTTACTTTTGGATGTTTGGATGGCTGACCTTACCATTTTAGAGTTTACCGTTTTAGGTAGCAGCTGAGATATTGTTGTAGGTAAAACAGATCTTGTTCTTCTGCTCATAAGCAATTGCACAGGTGATTGCTTACAATCTGACATGGGTGTATTCCTGTATTCTAACAATGCTAGATATGGGTCATGACCACTGTCTTTGGCCTTTACTAGCAGTCGTTTTACAGTCTGTACAGTACGTTCTGCAAGTCCGTTAGAACTTGGATGTCGTGGGCTTGATGTGACATGTCCAATGTGCCACGCATCGACAAATGTCTTAAAAGTCTCAGATGTGTACTGAGGTCCATTGTCACTGAAAATACGCATTGGTATTCCGTGTGTACTGAAACGTGATTTGAGTTTTCTGACAATAGTTGATGATTTTGTGTCAGGCAGCTTGTCTATTTCAAAATATCTGCTATAATAATCAACGACAAGTAAGTACTCAATTCCATCAAAATGGAACAAATCAGTGGCAACTTCTTGCCATGGTCCTTTTGGGGTGTCGTGGGTTGTCATGCGCTCTTTTTGATTTGAGTTTCTGCGTGACAAACAAATTTTACAGTTCAGAACGAAGTCATTTATTTGTTTCCTCATGCCTGGCCAAAACATCACGTCCTTGGCTCTCTGTAGGCTTTTTTCAGTGCCCATATGACCTAAATGTACTTGCTCAATCATGTGCTGTCTGAGTGACTTGGGAATGATCAAGGTTTGACCTCTGAAAATTAGGTCATCGGCAACTGATAATTCGTCCCTGTGATTGAAAAATTCATGCACCAGTTCTGGGCAATCAGATCTAGAATCTGGCCATCCTTGAACTATAGTCCGTTTCAATGCCTGCATTTGTAGGTCGGTCTTTGTTTCCTTTCTCACATTTTCAATACTGCGGTCAGTATATGTCATGCTTGAAAGCACGGTATGAACATGTAGGTCAAGACCTTCTATTTCGGAACTATCTGACATAGGTTTCCGTGACAAGAGATCACTGATGGGAACGTTTTTCCCGCTCACATGTCTTACGTCCAGGTCATACTTTTGCAAACTAAGCATCATTCTCTGCAAACGCGGTGGTGCTGCATGCAAAGGCTTTTTTATGATTGCAGACAAGGGCTTATGGTCAGAGTGTACAATTGCATGTCTACCATACATGTATTGGTGAAAACGCTGACATGCAAACACAATGGCTAGCATTTCACGCTCAATGTTTGCATAATTGCGTTCTGTTTGCGTCAATGTCTTAGATGCATAAGCTATGGGTCGACCATCTTGCATAATGGCTGCACCCACTCCATTCATAGAAGCGTCGCATTCAAGATAAACTGGCTTCTTTTGATCAAAATAAGCTACAACTGGGCTTTTTGTGATAACCTGCTTGACCTTTGTGAATGCATCAATTTGAGGTTGGTCCCAGACGAACTATATGTCCTTCTTCAGTAAATCTCTCATTGAGCTTGTAATTTCGGAGAGATTTGGGGCAAATTTCTGTAGATATGTCACCATAGCAAGAAATGTCTCTAGCTCTGCACGATTTTTGGGTGTTTCGATTTTCCCAATTGCCTCTATTTTGGCTGTGTCTGCTTTCAGCCCTGATGATGTAACCATATGACCAAAATAAGGTATCTCTGACAGTCCTACGCGGCATTTGTCTACGTTAAATCGTATGCCTTTGTCGCGGGCACGGTCTAGTACTGCTTTCAGATTTTTGTTGTGCTCTGCTCTTGTCCGACCATATATCAATATGTCGTCAAAAATAGCCTTGACACCTGTCATGTCTCCAAAGATTTCGTCTACTTTTTGACAAAATACATCTTGACTACAACATAGACCATAAGGAAGACGGGTGAATCTGTATCTACCAAACGGGGTGCTAAACGTTGTCAAATATGACGACTCTTCGTCCAGTCTAGATAATGTAAGCATGAGTTATGTCTAAAAGACTAAAGTATTGACAACCAGCTAACTGTACTGTAACGTCGTCAAGTGTCGGCATAGGGAAGTGTGGTCTACGTATTGCCTCATTCAATGCTTTTGGGTCTAGACATATTCTCAATTGTCCAGTTTCTGGTTTTTCTACTACAAGGGAGTTAACCCAATCTGTCGGGGTGTTAACCTTGGAGCTCTGAATCTTTCATAGTATGTACTGAGCTTTTTCGCATCTGCCTCCGAAATGTCTTTCCACGTACAGTGAATATCTCTTCCTCTGTCGCCTATCCACAATAGGAAATACGACACTTGCTCTTCTTCTGTTTTCGCCTTCAATGGTCCAGAGAACATCAGCTTCGCGTGACGCTCAAACTTTTCGAATGCTTCTGGCAGATTTGTCGAGTCCCATTCCATGCGTGGTGCTTGAATTCCACTAAATTCCATATTTACTAATGTAAAACTGCTCAAATCAAAATTTAGTTAATCCACAAATAACTTCTGACACCATGTTTTGTTTTCCTTGCTGTAGTGCGTGTGTTCAATGTTCACTAATGTGATTTAATAAATAAGAAACACAAGTGTGCTCTAACTATTTAATATGAACTACACTACGCAATGTACACCAACCGACTGACCAGGATTACTCAGCATGCAAAGAGATAAAGATATAAAGTATAGTCTGTTTCTAGAATCTGCAACAGTCTATACGCAAATCATCTGTGTATAATTGTATAGCATTTTTAACAGAAAGCTTTATTGGTTTAGATTTGAAATTGTGTGCAACTTTTCATATTGAAAAGCATCATAAACATGCATTTGTTGAATGTCTGCCTGACAAATTATTTGTTTCCACATGTCAAAGAATTTACACGCTGTTGTAAAAATCAAGCCACAATATTAACTAAACTCTGAATTTGCGTACAAATGATGATATTGGCAAACTTTATGTCTTGCCCATGCTGGGCTGTACATAGCTTTCATGCAACCTTGCTGTTCAACTTTGTTTGTGTTTATGTAGAAAATAATACAGGTGCTCACAAACTAATGTATTGTAATTATGATAAAGTGTGTTTTTGTTGATGCCTAGACTAGTATAGACTGGGGTGAAGGAACTTTGATAATTGAGGACATGTGGGGAGCTGTCATAAACGAATATCAGGGTCGGATCCAGGATTTGACGTTAGGGGGTAAGTAACTTTAGGGCGTAGCCGTTTATTTGCGCCTCTCCCTTAGAACCGAAATGTGTTTACTTTAAAGTGTTGGCAGAGGAGTTTGAGGGCAGTCACCTTAGAAAATCTTAAGGATTTCTAGTCCGCAATGGTGCATTTACTTTAAAAAAAAGTAAACTTGGATGTTTTCGGGGATACGAAAAATGTGTAAATGATCATGTTCAAAAATCTAAACCAAAAAAGTTTCAAAAGCCAAACCTAAATGGATGAGAGATAATTTATGATACAACTTAGGAGAAAACGTCAGGCGCTGAGCAAGTGTTTGGCAAGGCGAAAAAATCTTGCCTTTCAAGGTAAGTAACGTGTACGAAATCAAGTTGACGAAGTTGTAAACTCAGCAAAAATAATTCTCTCAGAAAGTTTAATCTGAATCAATTTTGGCGATGCATAAAAAATAAAAACCATCGAAAGCCTAGAGTATCCAACCTGAAACTTCTGAAAGCAATTTGTGTTAATCAAAATTATTAGATGTAAAAAAAAAGCCATTGTGTTCACTAAAGAAAAATGGAAAAAATATCCCGGATGTAAAAAGAAAAGCAGTTAACAAGCAACTTGATATAGACATTAGTGAAGATTATGTTTTTAAAGCTTTTCCAGCTTGAGATCCTAGAAAATTGATTGGTATGGACACTATAAACCCTCATCTGAAGAAAAACCAGGTAAGCATATTGGCAATTATATTCATGAAGTCTATTCATAATGGAACTTTACCAATAACTTGGAAAGATCTTCAGAACACAAGTAACAGAGCCAAGTAACTTCAGACTTGTGAGTCTGACATCTAGTCTCAGTAAATTGATGGAGAAAATCGTAAGACATCATTTACTATTGCATATTGAACAAAACAATTAAATATCAGATAAACAAGATGGTTTTCAGAGTGGTATATCATGTCAACTACATCTATTACGTGTACTGAGTGACTGGTGTGAGTTCACTGATGATGGAGTGAGTTGAGATAAAATCTATGTAGACCTAGCCAAAGCATTCGACAGCATTGCACATCGTCGTCTGCTGATGAAGTCATACAGCTTAGACGGATCTGTGTAAGCTTTTTTGAAAGAAGTTCTAAGTGGTAGAAAACAGTATGTGTCTGTAAAAGGTGGTACATCGACAATGAAAACAGTGGAGAATGGCGTTCCTCAGGGAAGTGTCCTCAGTCCGACACGTATCATCTACGTGAATGATATCCCAGGCATTGTCAGATGCACGGTGAAGATAATACGATGTTGTATGCAGCCACATCAATTTTTGCTGTTCTTCAGGAAGGCCTAGATGGTTTGTCTACCTTAGCTGAAAATTGGAACCAAACTTGTTCCATTTATTAAAGATATTCCCTCCAATAAAATATTGGCTGAACTGAAACTACATTTTCTTAGTTATAGAAGATTACATTCAAAATACTTATATTAAAAATTTGACAAGAGCAATCATGGACATTTTTTCAGGTTGCTAGTCACCAACTTGAGGTAATAACGCCAAGCTTGAGGTGCCAATTCACCATATATCAGTTTCCTTCCTGTGCTGTTAATATGTGAAATCAGAATGATGTTTAGGCCAAAGAATTGAGATGTAGAAAACGTTCTGATTTATTGGACAGAAATATGTGCTGTTAAGTGGCAGTTACATGACCAAATCGTATGCATCACTTTATCACACTTCTTCAACAGAGAATATTCTGCAATACCTTTTTATATAAAGAAGGGTTTTAAAAGTAGTTGCCCTTACTACAGAACCTAAGGATTTCACTGGTATTCTACAGATATTTTCAAAATAAAAATAGGAGACAGCATGGACACCATCATAAAATATGATTTGACGCATGTTGTAATAATTCTTGAGCAGATTTTTTAAACTAGCTTTAAAAACGAGTGTTAAGTGAACTGTAAGCTGACCGAAATTATACAGATAGAAAACAAACATAAGAGCTTCAGAAAAATAAAAACAATAACCTGAGAGCTTTTGAAAGCAGCTTTGTTGTTAAACTCACTACGGTCACATGATATGAAAGTTAATTGCAAAGGTAATTTTAAACCAATATTTGTAAAAGCATTTTCCTGTAACGATATTTTATTTCGTGAAGCAATGAATTACAAAATTGTGAAATTGCACATTTATAAATTAGTTATGGAATTGTGTTCTAAATAAATTATAATATTATATTTGTTTTTCTTTGACTGTTACAGTGATAAGGGAACTCAGAAAGGGTACTTACACACCATGAATATTCTAGTGGTTTTTAAATATTTGAACATTTTAACTTCAAGAGTTGGTACAGAATAGAGTAAGCTGGGCACAAGAAAATAATTCTACAAAAGGGCAATGTTTTTTGACTCTTTATTCCATCAAGGGAAAAACAAATCATAGACAATATAAAAAATAGCAGAAGAATCCGTAATTGCACAAATTAAAGAACGTTTTCAACTATTACACTAGATACCATTTAACAGTATTTCCTCCATATGGACAAGCAAACACAGTTGTCAATGGATACATTTGTAAAAGTATTACATTCAAAGTTGTTTGAAATACTAAATGTTCATCGAATCATGCTATCAGAGGCTGGTAATGAAAGCTCTGCTCTCATATTTATGGTGTCTTGTCTTGACAACTGAAAATACAGCATTGCTCCAAAAAGGTAGTTGGTCCAGAAAAATGCATGAACACCTTCCACTGGCCATATTGGTCCCTTTTTAATCTGTTAGGGCAAAATGAATCCCATGCTTTAGTCAGATTGGTTCATCAGTCTCTTTCAAACCTAGCACTTTGGCACACCACTTTGGTTGCAATTTTCCTCCCAGTTGTGTTTGTAAGGTCACAGATTTGAAGCACTTTTTCATTCTCGAACACTCCTGGTATACACTTTAAAATTTGGCTTAACTGAAAAAGGAATAGAAAGCTATTGTAATATGGTATAATATGTGATTGTTTTTTATTAATCTTCAATATTATTAAGTAAGGATTACTTTTAGAGGAATTATGATATTTCATGACTTGATCAATAATCCTGCATGTGTTATCATTAGGGAATTTACGGTATTTATGTGGTCAATGATAATTGTTTACTGTTAACTGTTATTTCATGATGTCGGTCACCTGACCAGTCATGTGATTAAGATAGAATTGTTGGTTCCCAAACTGGTTTTCATGTTTTTCTCATTAATATTCATTCCATTTTTAGCAATCAATGAGTATATGTTTTCCTGAGTTTTTAACCAATGAATGTCTTGTTTCAAGCTTTTGGTGAGCCTCGGCCAAATAATGTTTCTCAGGAACATTTCTGATTTTGGTTTCTGGCGTGATGGTTCTAATTAATTTAATAAAATTTCATTGTAAGGGAAAACATCAAATTAAAGGTATTTGCTTCTTTTATGTTTTTATTCTACTTGTATTGCAATTGAGATTCAAATAGTTATTTGAGATTTATTCTTGCTGGAATTTAACATGGTGTTTTAACAAATAACTTAATATTTATTAACATGCATGTTTCAGCTTTACCATAAACATGTAAGAGGATGAGCGTGACTCCTGTCTACTTCCATATCAGTAACTGAAGTATATACGATTATAGTCTACTAGAGATTATACTCTAGGTGTGCGTGTTTTATGTATATCAAGAATTGTAAATTTCTTTGTATTGTGTTCCATATAATTAATTATATTAACGGTTTTAATAACCTACATGAATTAATGGAACTCGCTGTATTTGTGTATTTTGTCTTGTGTTCTATTGCTTGTATTTGTGTACATTGTTTTATTTACAATTTAATTATAGTTATGTCCTATGATTGTTTCAGGGCTTATTAAAAATAGCTCAGTTCATTATTTGGAAACGTATTATAAAATAAACATATTGGAGACAACTGAAAATAAAGAACTCAAAATATTAATCACGCTTTGTCTTTTTGGATCTAAATGTTTGATTCAATATAAAGATACAACACTATTGAACATCATTTAACACCTATAAAGGACAGAAAACGATATCTAAGATAATGGCATGCAACTAAAACTTTAATTTACTGCAATTAACTGTAATCAATACTCTTATGATATGCAATATGCAGGGGAAATAGACGGAAAAATTGTGTTAAAAAAATTGTAATACTATGTTTAGTAAAAAGGAAATAAGTTATTTCACGCCCAATTATAATTTTAATCATATTCTGAGAATTCAGCACATGTCTTGGCATTTATAATGCTACATAGGTAAAAACAGCCTTATACTGAAATTATACATCAATTTATATTTTCATCATAACAGCATTATTTTTTTCCCTTATAACTGAAATATATGGAAAAGAACTTAGATCAAAATTGAAAATCATGTGTTTGTAATAAAGTGAATACTTAAACAGTAGATTTCAAATACTTTGATTGTCCTTTAAACAAAAATTGGAAAACCTGTCTTTCTTACATGGAATGTCTTTCTTGCATTTTTAACCTTTATGCTACAATAGTCGAGATATTGAACACATCATTTTACCATGTTAGAAGGCATGAACTGGAGAATATATCTGGCGTGTGGTCCGCACTTTACAGCCTCATCAATAAAGCCGATGACGAAACTGGTCTTTGGGCTGATTTCTCCATCATGCACGATGGCATTCATCAGTCGGAAGAGATTTACTGTAAATCGGAAGGTTTATATATTTGTAAATTTAATGGGGATTTGCATATCATACTGATCATGATGTGATCATTCATTGCTACGAAATAAAACCAAGACAAACACAGGCAAATAGCAAATATGAGAGGGCGAGATTGGTCTAGTGGTATAGGTGTCCGCCTCTCACCCAAAAGGTTATGGGTTCAATCCCCACCAGGGTGAGAGTGGTCTAGTGGTATAGGTGTCCGCCTCTCACCCAAAAGGTTATGGGTTCAATCCCCACCAGGATGAGAGTGGTCTAGTGGTATAGGTGTCCGCCTCTCACCCAAAAGGTTATGGGTTCAATCCCCACCAGGGTGAGAGTGGTCTAGTGGTATAGGTGTCAACCTCTCACCCAAAAGGTTATGGGTTCGATCCCCATCAGGGGTACTCTCTCATGGTCTCCATACAAGGACGCAGTACTGGTTTCTCCACAGGAAACGGACTCGAGAGTGATTCTATAAGCTATCAGCTTTTGTCACAATTGAGCAAAAAAGAATTGGTATAAACTAAATAGCAAATACACATATAAAATCACACCAACATGTACTGTATTTTAACAATTTTGTATGTATTTTATATTAAATATATATTTTGTTTTGTTCTATTTTTATTTCTTCCAAGACGCAATAAGAAATAAAGCCTTAATACATTACGAGAATATGAATATTGAACCAGTATGAAAAACATACTAAGAGCTTTGTTCAGCGGGTCTTTTGTGTCGATGACTGGGGCTGCATCTGTGTCCTCTTTCACATTTAGGAAATCTTGAAGCAAAGAAAAATACCATCACTATGGGTTTTATTTGAGATTGTAGTTATTGCAAAACAATAGTATTTATTATCTGGTACTAATTAATGACAAAGGAAGTCTTATAAATATTGCTTTATTTACCAAAAAAAAAGAAAAAGAAACACCCTAGAAATAATTAACGGTTTAAAACTTTGTCAACGTAAATCATGTTATGCAAAGTATTAGTCTATGCCTCTAAATGGTAATTTGTAAAGAAATCTTCTCCACATTTCGTTGGTAAAAACAAATCTTAACCCACCAAAATTAAAGCCTTCTGAATCGAGGGTTATCTGAGGTTCCATCTTGGCTCGTTTTGTCTGCAGATGTCTGCTGTCAAAGTCATCAAAATCATCAAGATCAAACTCGTTTCTCGATCGCTTTCTGCCCCGTCTGCTCTCTTTCTGTACAGACCTACATGACAAAACACATTGTAACATAACTATAACATTATTATCCAGATTTTGAATATAAGAATGTGGTCAAGCAAGATTATTCAGCGATGTGGTCAAGCAAGATTGTTCAGCAATGTGGTCAAGCAAGAATGTTCAGTGATGTGGTCAAGCAAGATTATTCAGCGATGTGGTCAAGCAAGATTGTTCAGCAATGTGGTCAAGCAAGAATGTTCAGTGATGTGGTCAAGCAAGATTGTTTAGCGATGTGGTCAAGCAAGATTGTTTAGCGATGTGGTCAAGCAAGATTGTTCAGCGATGTGGTCATGCAAGATTGTTCAGCAATGTGGTCAAGCTAAATTGTTCAGCAATGTGGTCAAGCAAGATTGTTCAGCAATGTGGTCAAGCAAGATTGTTAAAAAAAAAAGGTGATATATACAGGTTGTTTAAACTCTCAAAGTCCTTTTATGGGTTCGATCCCCGCCAGTGGTACTTCCTCATGGCCTCTCAAAATGGACAGCAGTACTGGTTTGAACCAAGGAAAAAGACTCGAGAATGATTCTATAAGCTATCAGCTTTCTTCACAATCAAGCTATTAAAAAGAATTTAGTATAAACTACACTACACAATACTGTTAAGTAAAAATTTGATACTGTTTTTGATGAATTACTGTGTAACCAGGTAATGAATAGTGGCACTTATACTGTGCTTTTATAGCGATGCAATAGAGTGCCTGCCTGCAGACCGAAAGGATGTGGGTTTGATTCCCATCAGATGCAAAATGCATATTTATCTAATTTATCATATTTGGCGCCCAATGGAAATCACTCATTTGTTTACCAGCCATGTTACCAGCTTACGCAAGTGCCCTCGGGTCGGATTTTTCTATCCGTACCTGAAACACATGATAGATACTTATATTCTACACACCTGGCAGCCTGTGCAGCTGTCACAGTCATCACACTGAATTTAGCGAGTGTGTACCCTCTGGGATCTGTCAACATGGCGTGAGAGTCCGCCGACAACAGGAGGTTGGGGAGTGTGTGTAGCAGGACTGACAGTGCGATGTGTTCTAGATCCATGTGGGTGATGGCTGCAGCCAGCCCGAGATTCACGTGCATTTCCTCCACTCTGTGACTTTCCAACATGTGCTAAATATCATAAAATAATATTTTCAATTTACTTACAGAAAAACGCAAAAAAATCTAGACACATGTTTCAGTAATAAAATGTTTTTAATGTACCCTGAACAGTTTAAAATGTATATTTAAGCCTTAAGTGTTTTTACCTTAAACATTTGTGGTTCCAGTTGTTCTTATTAAATTGAGTGGCATGAAACAACAAGTGATGAGAAAAGCTCCACATAACTACCGTATGTACAATCTCATTATGAAAGGTGAACTATGTTTCAACTTAGTATCTTGCATAGAATGAAGTAATGGAAGTATTTGCCAAACAATATCTCAACTATTTTTCTTTTCAAAATAGATTATTTTCCCCCCAATTTTACCTGGACTTGTCTGTCTGCAAACCAGTCAGAGCCACAGAGGTTGAGCAGCGCCTCGAGACAATGAAGATTGTCCATATCTAGCCATCCCTGTGTGAACACTGCCTTCAATGTAGTTGCCATCACATCAGCTGCAATACAATGCCACGGATGTTTATTACCGGGTAGAGCCATCGTTGATAATTAGAGTCTGACAGTCAGTGCCACACAGTTTTGGAATATCTCTAGTGCCTGGCTTACAATGCATGTAATATTCCTGTATTCCAATGCAGGTGCAAAGTCTACACAATAGGTTGATAACATATTACTAGGCAAATGTGATGGAAGATAAAGCCTGATTGGAGGCAGGCAGAACTCACCGGGCAGACTGTTGGCTGGCACATACTGGGGATTGGGGCGTCGCTGTGCCGGGGGCAGAATGTCCTGAATCATCTTATGTACTACAGACTGCATCAGCTGGGACCTGCATTGTACCAATAACATGGAGTTAGTCATTTTTTGAGGGCTGATGTATTGTTAATAAAATAACACCAGAAGAACTCCATACTGACACCAACACTGTGTTTAGTTTTTTGGTCTAGGGACACAACGTAATAAATATTTATGCAAGAATTACGAGCTTTGCTTACCAAATTTGTTTTGTCATTAGAAACATGAGTTCAATGCTTGAAGTGGAATTCTTTAATTGTAATTGCTTTATGCCTGAATTTCTTGCAGAATTATTTCAGACAATCAAGCGGCATAACTCAGTAATCATTGGAGCCAGACAACTTTTGGCCAAATGTTAGTCTTTAGTTTTGACATCTTATTGTACATGTACTGTAGTTGAATTCATAATGAGTGCTTCTGTGAATCTATATCCGAATAGAATCTTCCCGCTTTAGACTGAAATCTTGATAACTAATATATAAAATTTACAACTACAATTAACTTAGGGTACTAAGACTGTGTTGAATAATATATCGAGCTGAAATGCATCAATTACCTCTCGGCATAGTATGATGGGAGGTTGTCCCCTGAGAGGGGCTGTATTAGCTGCTGCAGCATGGACAGAGGTTTGGTGCGGGCATCGTCACTCAACATGTTGATATAGCTACACATCCATGCCACCACACACACTGGCAGGCTCAACATCCGGTTCTTCACATAGTTTAGTATCATCTGTTTGGCAAAGATTAATCCTCAAAACTACACATCTAAATTCAACTGCAAAATTTGTCTTAGCATAGCAATCTTGGGAAAAAATTATAAAGAAAACAAGAGAAAGTTACAGCCCGGACACGACAACCTATACTCTATGTCCTTATATGCAGCACTCCATTGTGAATAAACACTAAGTGTGACCTTGACCTTTGAGGTAGGGACACGGGTTTTGCACGCTATACGTCATCTTGGTAGGTATATGGAACACATGTGGCAAGTTATTTTAAAATCTGTCCATACAAGGGAAAGTTACAGCCCGGACACGACAACCTATACTCTATGTCCTTATATGCAGCACTCCATTGTAAATAAACACTAAGTGTGACCTTGACCTTTGAGGTAGGGACATGGGTCTTGCACGCGATACATCGTCTTGGTATGTGGAACACATGTGGCAAGTTATTTTAAAATCTGTCCATACAAGAGAAAGTAACAGCCCGGACACGACAACCTATACTCTATGTCCTTATATGCAGCACTCCATTGTGAATAAACACTAAGTGTGACCTTGACCTTTGAGGTAGGGACACGGGTCTTGCACGCCACACTTCGTCTTGGTATGTGGTACACATGTGGCAAGTTATTTTAAAATCTGTCCATAAAAGGGAAAGTTACAGAGCCGGACGGACGGAGGGACGGTACGATTTTAATATGCCCACCTGAGGGGGCATAAAAATACTCTAAAGTCTGAGTCTAAAGATCAGCTCTCAGTAAAAATGCTTTCATATGATATCAACCATGGTATAGCCAGCAAAACAGACATACAGCACATGAAGACCATCTGTTGCAAATGTGCAAAAAACATCTGGGTCAAAAATTGCAAAAATATAAAGGGAAAGAGGGGTATGGCATTAAACTCTATATGAATGCATAAAAGAAAAAATCCCCTCAACAAGCCCATGTTAATATTGACATAATTGTTTGTGTACGGTCGAAACTCGTTATGTCAACTTTGTCGGGACCTAGGGAAAAAAGTTGAGATAACGAACATTCGACACATCCGAATTACACAGAAGTATCACCAATACCAACACATGAGTTTGATATATGTCCGACATCAGACTTCTGCAATTGAACAGTCTTGTTTCGGTCATGGAAACAGCAAAGGTATTATTGAAAAATAAATTGATAAAAAAATGAATTATTTGTGCCAAATTAATTTCATTCCCGTTTATTGATTACACAAATCAGATATAAAACCACAATAACATACACTTGTTCATTGTAAGAAAATGGTAAAGCACATATGACAACAACCCAAAATAGCACGTTTGTTATGCCCCTTGGTTTTCTACTTGCAGTATAGATAAATTACTTTGTCACATGTTGTCGATTTACCGATAATGTCATCGTCAAGCTAAATTGTGCGTTTCAATATATAGCTTGATCAACAAAAGACTCTTTAATCAAAAACGTAAACAAACAACTTTAATTATTCACACTTTCCAATTAACCTCCAATTATGACAGTTTGTTATTTTGACATGCATCGTAATTCAGCGACATGCCGCAAACTTTCATAACAATTTCCTCACCTACATTTCCATCTACAGTTCGACATAAGGGACAAGGAAAATGTGAGAAATACGACCAATGGGACTGAAATAGGAGGTCGACATAGCGAAAAAATCGAGATAGAAAAATCGACACAAACAGATTTATTTTATATAGATTAAGAAGGAATAAATTCGGGACCGGAGAAAAAAGTCCACATAACCGGAAAGTCGAAATATCCGACGTCAACATAGCGAGTTTAGACTGTATGTGGATAAGTATTTGCTACCTTGATACTGTCTGAGGAGAGCGAGCCATGTTCCCAGGCAAACAGCACCTCCTGGATGGCGTACGGCATGTTGTTACAGATCTCATGCCATTTGGGGCTCCTGTGAATATAAATCCAGTGTTAGTATACTTTGATATAGTTAAACAGTATACCAGTTTCCCTCATATTATTTGATGCAAAGGATCTGTGGTTCCAGGCAAACAGCACCACCTGGATGCTATGAGGCATGTTGTAACAGACTTTAGCAAATACTTTCAATGGGTTAGCAAATCCTAATTTTAAGCTCTGGGCTTTATTTATTCGATTAGGAATTACAAACAATACAAAAAGGGCAAAAACTCTGTAATTAGAGTTATGGTTCTTGTACACTGCACTTCCCTCTCATTGTGCTTTACCATTGTATTAAGTTTCAATAAATTTCATCCGAATTGAATATTGAATACCTTCAGTTGTAATTCAATAAATCCTTCAGAAAACTTACCCCTGCGTGTAGTCTGAACCAGATGTGAGGGCGTTCAACAGAAAGTCCACTTTTGAGGAGTCAGATGACATACTGATATCTACAGACTTGTACTTGCCGTCCTCTGGTAGGCAGCGTAATACCCACTGGACAAAGAATGTGTTTATACACTCCATGTTGGATGTTATCAGCTAGAAAATATACAAACATGATCATCAATTTGTTAGTGAATTAAGTTGTATTTTATAAAGGTTCTTGACTAGAACATGTAGCCAAACATTTTCTCCATGTATATTTTATTAAAAACTTCACATATTTTACCTGGAGCTGAAGTAAAAAAACTATCAAAATGCATTGACACTAGTTTCATCCTGACAAAAAGGCAATATAAGCAATAAATGTAAAAACATGGGATTATGAAACGTGTGATTGCGATCTTGAATGCTCCTAGGTAAGTTTATATTTCATAAAGTTTTGTGAACCAAACAACTAGCAACTCCCCATACCTCACTTCCATACAGCTGGGTAATGTGGCACAACATGAGAAAGGAGATATCAAACAGCAGGGCTCGTGTCGTGGAGCCCTTGCCTCCCTCAGGGCCCGGGCTCTGCTTGGCTAACTCATTAAATCTAAAACACATATTTAAGAATTATTACACACAGCTGAGGGTCATATAACATTATAAGGACCGGCCAGTCAGCCCCCAAAGGCGTATATGGACCAAGGCGCTAGCAGAGGTCCATTCACCTTAGGGGGCTGACTGGCCTGTCCTTATAATGCCATATGGCTCAAAGTGTTGTGATATATTTCTTATATCATACCAAACACCTTTTCACCATTTAATAATTTTAAAGCGTCTTTGACGTGTTTTATTGAACAAATCTAATAATGTTTACTTGCGAAAAAAATGTCATTGTGAAAATTGCAAGCAGCACTCATCAGTCCATATTATATGATGTCATCGATCCATATTATATTTTTGCGAGGTCCGGACCAGCAAAAAACATGATATGGACCGCTGATGTCATAAAAACTGGATTTTTATTCAAATACATTGATATACGGACCGATCAACTTTGTATACACACAGACAAGACAAATTTATGTAAGGTATAATATATGGCCATATAATACAAATACATTAAAAGAAATAGCTTGATTCTCTGATTCGTTCATTTCTTCACAAAGAAGGTTACATACCACAATTTTTTAACTTCTGACATATCAGCTCTACAAATCATTGAATTCAAGAAACAAAGAATTATACATGCATTTCTTCATACCTGGTTTATAACATTTAGAGATTTTGCACGTTATACATATTCAAAGAGAAATGCTCTTAGGCCTTGAAAACTCCTTTTTCCATTCAAAATCCTTTGAAAAAGTTTAATTCAAAATGTAATCCTATCTGAAGCTGACATAGCTCACACATTCATGTGTAGTTATGAACTTACTTAATTAGTTTGAAGCAGAATGTCTGCAACTTTCCAGTAGCGGCAGCAGCAGCCATGATCAACTCAAAACTCTTTAACATGTGTTGTAGCACCCCTAGCTGGGCCTCCTGGTTCTTACTGTAGTCTGCATCAAGTGTCTGAAATGGCATCTAATCATAGCTTGATTTCAAAATGTTAAAGTCACATACTGAAGGAATGGAATAGGTTTTTTTTGCATCACTTTAATTTAAAGCTTGCGCTCAAATAATTTTATTTGAAATAATTTATCACTTTTTTGCCAATAAAGACATCAAGTGTTAAATTTTACAGAAGAATATGATGGCTTTAATTTCACAAGGGTTTATTTCTTACATTGTTGTGCCCAAAATGCCCATCTTTGCTATTAAATAACATACGAAAAGTCTACTTTGTCTCAACAGTAGCACTCCCTGGCATCACATATACAAAAGATGTGAAAAGGGTTAAAACACTAAAAAAGGACCTCACAAATTCATGTCAGTTAACAGTAAATGGGTACAACTCAAGGGAATAAACCAACTTTGAGGATACTGCTGACAGTGGGTTCAGCTCGTAGGATGAGACTGGCACATGGCTGGTTGGCCTGTTGTTGGTCTGTTGGTCTGGGTCTATCCATATCACTAACTCTGTAATAAGAGCCAATATTATCAATATTGTACAGTAGACCATATTTTGTAATGTGTTTCCTTCTCTATTGTAGTTTGTGACATATTAAGCAAAAGGAAGCTAAAAAGTGCTATCAATTGTGATTGATTTTATTTCATTATTCGTGTATTTATGAATGACTAATTTATGAGTTTGATGATAAGCTGTATATTTTTAGATCAAAACGAAATAATGTAAGTAATAATGTACAATATCTTACAATATTTCATCCAGTGAAAAATCACACTGTTAGTAGCTAGATGTCTATGTTGCTAAAATAGGGCTTAACTTCCCCTCCTCTTTCCTTATTCTTTGGACAAATGTCCAACCAAACTTCTGAAATCCTAAAAAGTGGGCTAAATACATTAAAAATGCCCTCCTAAACTAAAATATCAGTTGTGATAAACTTTGAAGTGTCTGCAGTGTAAGCATTACCTTTTGGCAGTAATGCTTTTCTGTTGTGCAGCTGACAGTAGGTTTAGTTTGGTACACTCTCCAAGCAGGAAACCCAGCAGGTCACAGCTGTAATAAGATATTGCACATGATGAATAATGAATTTGGGAGACATTGATCACCATAAATCTCTCTAGCAAGCAAGCTCAATTTGGTTACCTCTCCAAGCAGGAAAGCCAGTAGGCCACATCTTTAACAACAAAACCATGGTCAATTATATTCTTATTTGATCCCATTACACGCAGGCAACTAGAGCGGTCCTATAGCCAAGGCTCAGCAGATGACAGACACTATAAACACATTGTTGGCATAAAATTATATATCATGGTGAGCATAACTACCAAAGGCACATACAGAAACATGAAAAGAAACAACCAAATCCTCAACTATTGTAGAACATTATATTCTTTAGAACAGTCCACATGTTTTTTTCTACAGAAGATGCAATACTGACTTGTGTCTCGAGTCTGCCAGATCCAGCATACTGGTGCTGTGAAGCAGCCGTTCAAAGCCCGCCTCAAGGTCGGAGACAAAGTCACGACTCGGAGACTGTTGTTGGATTTTCTGTAGAATCTGGGGCACCTGCAAACAGAGGAACGTCATCTATTTCTACATGAATTACTGGAATAAGCAGAAAGTTTAAGATTGATGTTTATCTGAACAGCACTAAGCAATAACGAAACCAACTATTTCTTTCAAAATGGGATAAAACAATGAAGTATTGTCCCCGTTAATCGATCACCATACTTCACCAGGGGTAATTTGTATTTGACAGATAAAAACCTCAATCTTATAATTGAAAAATAACTTCACAATAACTTAAACAAAGCAAAATAAACAGCTTTCATATTCATATATTGTTTATTACACTTGTTAACATTTTAATTAAACTTGTTATTCTTTTACACCACTCAAATAAGCATTTTATGGATTATTAATTTATATTACATAATCAAAATTTAGATTTTAATCATAAGGTCTTGACCAAATATTGGTGATAGATTATGTTTTTAGACTAGTTTTCAATCCCTACTTTTATCTTCAGAAGAGCACTCTGACACCCCAAATAAAACACTGAGACTTGGTTCACATTTATTTGCTCAGAAGACCTCAGAAGATTATAGCAGCCCATACAGTTTCACCAAAGAGAAAAAACTACCATGAGAAGTTGTCACATCATTTTTCTTGTTTCAAATCAGTGGATTACAGTGCCAAGCAAGTGTTCCTGAATGCCAGGGAAACAGCATCATGTAGCTATTAAGAGCTATTCCAGTAAAACATATAACCCACGGGGCGAAGGCAATTATTTAAATAGTATATCGTTGGGTGTCTTTTTTCACTAATTTGGACCCCTAGAGGGTAAATTTGGTTCTGTAGGTGGGTGGCATAATTTAAAAGTGCCTCCCCCCAGATGTTATATGTTTAAATGGAATAGCCCTAAGAATCTTTATGCAAAATAATTGCTATTATAACTAAATTATGCCTGGTTTTAGGCCAATCAGAATTACTGTAAATGTACAGCAGCATAACAATATCTCCAATTTGTAAACTTAAGCTTAATTTACAAACACCCACTAAAGCTAACATCCCAAGACAGAGTTTTTACTCACCTTTAGATAAGTAAACGCACACATGCGAAACTGTTCCTGACTCTCCCCGGGTTTTAGGTCAACGAGCCCGATAAAGCAGCCTCGTAACACTTCACAGAACAAGTAGGAACGCTTACACTTCTGAAACAAACCAATTCAATACGAATTTAAAACCTAAATGAAGTAGTTTTTTGGGGGATGCATTTAATATTTATTACATGTTTGACCACTAATTCACTACAACTATTATAATTTAATAAAAAGTTCCGCAACTTAGAGTATTGTTCCAACTTTACAACTCAATTTTTTAAAACAAAAGGCCCTCATGGCCAAAGAGGGCCTATGCTCTTCTGGCATGGCTCTTGTGGTAATTTTCAATCCAGAGCATGTATGTATGTGTAATAGGCAACAAACATATAGTACACGTTTTGTGTTTGGGTTAGCTGAAAACGTTGCACGTTCAACATCTGAGGACAGAAATTGTTGTAAGCAGATTAGTTGCATGAACTATTTTAATAAGTGCCAAGTTAAGGTCATCTGAGGAAAAAGAAAATACTTGCATTCAAAACTTTACTCATGGTCAAAATTTCATTTCTGTAGCTTTTAAAATAAAAAAGTTGGTCAAAAGGTCAAAGTCAAGGTCATCCGAGGAAAACATTGATGCTCGTTTGCAAAACTGTACACATGGTCCAAATTTCATTGCTGTAGCTTTAAAAATAACAAGAGCTGTCACAGCACGCTCGACTATTCTGCCGCTTTCCAGTGTAAGGATTGAAAAAGTTTGGTGAAACATGCATGGGTCACTGTATTAAGTCTCAATTCAATAAATCAAGTAGTTGGTGAGATATTAACCTGTGCTTACATGTAAAACCTTGACCAGAATTTCAAGTCAAATAATAAAGGGGCAAAATTGATATTATATGCAAGATAGAGTTATCTAACTTGATTAATTAAGATTAGGTGGTTGAGTACCATTGTATAAAGTCTCAATGCAATACATCAAGTAATTGCTGAGATATTAACCTATGTGTGCTCACATGCAAAACCTTAACCAGAATTTCTAAGTCGCATAATAAAGGGGCAAAAATTACATTAAATGCAAGATAGAGTTATCTTACTTGATTAATTAAGAAGGTTGAATGGTTGAGAGCCTGTGTATAGAGTTTCAATGCAATACATGATGTATTCGCTGAGGTATTGACTTAAAAGTGGTTACATGCAAAACCTTAACCAGAATTTCTATGTCGAATAAAAAAGGGCCATTATTTGAATCTAATGCAAAATAGAGTTATCTAACTTGGTTATTTAAGTAGAATGGATGGTTGAGTACCATTGTATAAAGTCTCAATGCAATACAACAAGTAGTTGCTAAGATATTAACCTATGTGTGCTTACATGCAAAACCTTTACCAGGATTTCTAAGTCAAATAATAAAGGACAATTATTTGCATTATATTCAAATAAGTGTTATCAAATTTCATTAATTTAGTAGGTTAGATAGTTGGGAATACATTTATAAAGTTTCATTGCTATAAATGATGTATTTACTGAGATAATGACTTAAAGGTGCTTACATGCAAAACCTTAACTAAGGTGTGACGCCGACGCCAGGGTGAGTAGTATAGCTCTGTCAGCTTTGGCCCCAGGGGCATAATTTCAACTGTTTTGCTAGACGGTCATCACATGATGCTCCACAACATATATCAAAGGTATGAGCCTCGTGGTTTGAAACAAGAAGATTTTGAAAAAAAATTCTTAAATAAATCTCTAGGAAACTTGTGACCCCGGGGCAGTGCCAGTTTTGACCTCAGGGGCATATTTGAACAACCATGGTAGCGGACCACTAAATTATGCCTTATTCAAAATAGCAAGGATCTGCATAGCTGTTTCAGACAAAAAGATTTTCAAACATTCCCAATTTAAGTATACCAAACCTGTGAACCCCGGGGGATGGCTAGTAATGACCCCAGGGGCATAATTTGAACAAATGTTCATAAGCAATTGTGTTTAGATGGATGCGCAAACACACAAAAAGATTTTCAAACATTTCACAATTGAAGTCCAAACCTGTGAACCCCAGGGGCATAATTTGAACAAACATTCACAATCAATTGTGTTTCGATGGATGCGCGAACAACAGACACTTTAAAAATGGCCTTTGGCCTTTCAACAAGAACAAGCGAGAGTAAACACAAAACCAACTGCACAACCAAAAAGCAAATTGTCTCCCTTTAATCCTAGACTTTACTTAACATGTAAACTTGGCTAAAAATAGACTTCGCTCATGTAGACTTGACTAAAAATAGACTTACCATAGCTAAAAATAGCCTATCTTTTAAACTTTCAAGGCCCATAATCTAGGCATGCATGGGCAGATCTGGCTGGTTTTCGAAAGGAACCAAGCTCTGGTGGATATCCAAATACTGTACTAGTTTCATCAAGATACAATCAAAACTGAAGACTGTATTTTGTCCACAAGCAATTGTTTACAGACGCACTGACGAACATATGACGTACACATTACTATCGCATCAGCTCTTCTGGCCTTTGGCCAGTAGAACTGAAAAATTATCACATTTAAAACAAACTTCAAACATAGTTACTAATGGCATTTTAAGACAGCTAATTCGCAGCAAAGACACATTCAAATATTTAAAAATACAGAAAAATTACAGAATTATTAAATGTCACAGATACCCTACAAGAGACTCACAACTAGTTTTTCAATGATAAACAGCTGGTCTACGAAGGGCTGTATGTCACTTGTGGGATTCAAAATGGCTTCCTGCATCACCATGGTAACAATAGTGGAACAGATAGGCATGCTGGAGACATCAAGGACTGCATCAGGGGTGACTGCCATTTGCTTTACACTGAATAAGAAAAACAAAAAATAAAAAGTTAAGTTTATAAAGTATGTCAATTTTTATTAGTTGAAGCGCCATGATAATCATAGTGATACAGATTTTCAGGTTTGTAAACAGTGTCTAGATTTGGAAGAAAATTGTTTTCTGGAGGGAGTCTCTATTGGCTTTATATGTGCTACCAATTGTGAAGTAAACAATAGCTTTTATATTTAAAGTAATTGTGTCAGATGAGTGCTAAATGTTAGAGAAGTGTTTTGGAAGATGACAGCAAGTGTGGCATTTACAGATAAAAGCATAAAACATTAACATCATTTAAACTGTTCAAATATAACAGCTGAACTAAAGACACACTTTAAAAGCATATAAGTTAACCTACTTTTTTAATATGTCGAGGTTGGAGACATCATGTCTGAGTTCAGCAGAGATGGAGTCCTGCGGGATCTGTGACAGTGTGCCCCGCATGTTTAACTCTGTCTGTTCCATGTTGTTATACACCTCTGTAATATATAATGGACTGCTCATGTCAGTACAGACAACTTAATTTCTACTCATTGTTCTAGCTTTATAGTTAGGAAAGCAGTCAGCTTGAATTCCATGTCAAGAGTAGAAACCAGTACAAGTGTGGCTGTGCCCCTTTTGCAAGGTTATCAGAACATGTCCCCGATGCACTTTCTAAGACCAAGATTATATGTCACATGACTTAACTGACTGCAGTCTAACCAATCAAATGGACAGGAGGAAAATACCAAGAATGCCAAAGCATGTCCACTTTTCTCAGCCCATCAAAGGGCATAACTTTACAACTAGGGGTATTAAAGCCAGTATGATGGGCCTTGCAAAACATATGCATAATGTCACAGGTAACATGTTTTTTCTTTGACTATCCTGAATGTTTTTCAGTCTTGGCAAAGGCTATGACACCCAAACTGATAAAAAAACAGGTTATAAAGCACATAAAGTATTAACCTGAGTTCTCTGCCCTTGCTATGTACAGAAGTGAGGCAATTGTCTGTGATTGTGCCATGGCCTGCAGGGCAAGAGCTCCGGAGTGAAGCAGGTTCTGGTGCTCCGTCTGTTCACTCTCCAGAAACTGCTGGGCAGAGCGTAGCATCACCTGAATGGATAAGAATTATGACCATAGTTCATAGTGGAAGCATAGGTGCTCAAAACTAGTGTAAGATATTCTTTGCTGCAATTGAACATTGAAACAAAATTATTTAAAAATGGCTGCTTAATTAACTCAAAGAAATGAATGTAGATCAAAACGAATCACATGGTATGAGCCTTCATAACAAGCATTGTACGAAGTCAGAATTAGATTAGAACAAAACTGCATACAGGCAGTTCCCAGAAAATTGTTCTTTACATGAACCATTCAAGAGTGTATTTGTATTAGTTGTTAATGATTACAGTCACTACTTCAGATATTCATGCATTTGCATTGATGTGTGTGACATCTAAGTTGATAATAATATTGAAATACTTCAGTATTTATACACTACCTTTAGCAGCCAGTATACAAGAGACTGTAGAGTGTGGCAAAGAGCAAGTCCTCCTTCTGAACCATAACTGAATCTGAAATGGTTCAAGTGTTAGTTGTTTTAGCTACATTTTGTGAAGACAGATAAAGTTTTAGCTACATTGTTGACCCACTCAATTATGATTCTACATACCAGTACCATTACTGTTGACTATTGTATCAATTTTAGGAATGCCACATGACAGTGCATCTGGTTGGACTTCACAACAGAATACCTTGGGCAAGAAGTATACAGGTGTATCACCAGGCTATCTCACTCTCAATGTTTACAAGCAATTTCCCTTAGGGTCACAAAAAAAGACCTCATGGATGAGAAGCGTTTACATATACCACAAGGCAATCTCAACATCAAGCTTCTCGACTTATTGTTGAAGTCTTACCCCATGTATGTGGAGAGATGTTGAGCCAAGTCAACGAGGGCCAGCAGACAGTGAGGTTTGCTGAAGTCATCGTAGTTAGTGATATACTGGAACGTAGCTGAGACTGGCAACAACTGGTAAAATAATACACGTGAGGCTGTAATTATATTAACTTTGCATATTTTTCATGCTCAATGAACTTCTATGCTGATTTTGATCAATTTCTTCTGATTTTTGTTATCATTGTTTCATCACACATGTCAATACAAAGGTTTAAAATATAATGCTTTAAGTTTAATCCTATTTATTTAAGCTTGATTTTGACAATAGCTTATTGCCGAAATAATAATGCAAGAGACCATTCCCTGTTTATGAACCATGAAAACCAGTATTGTGTTAAATGGTGCCCTTAATGAAAGGCCTTGAGAGAGAAGAATTATAACTTTCACTCTCCTAAAAGTGATTGCTTTATTCATATATTAAAATATAATCCTTTTACCTTGGAGAATGTGGCGTGTTTCAGGTAGGAGAGGATGAGACTGTTGGGGTGGGTACCCACTAGTGCTTCTTGGAGTAAAATCTCTGAAACAAGATAAAGATTTAATTTAACCAAATAATATATGCTTACAATTATCATGAAATAGATTTCAACCTCCTATATTTCAACTGTTTTGTAGTTTCAATCATGGACAAAACATCTAAAGGAAATTGACAAATTTGTAACGTCAAGATGTCATAATGTGAGTGCAAATATTTAAAAGTAAAGATTTTGAGAGGTAACTTTAAGTTACTTCTGAAGGAGACTTGAAGTTGTTCAATCATTTTAATATTGGCCGGCCACTACACATGTATTTGTGTAATTGTGCCTACAATACAACATGTAAATCAATTCATAATACCTGCACACTCCCTTGCCCCAGCTTCAGAGTTAGAGGTGTGTACAAGGCGTTTAAAGTGGATTCCCCATTGTATGTCTGGCCATCTTTCCCTCCATGCACGAACCAACAAACTTTTCACCTGGACAGTATTTCAATAACAAGATTCATGTATTTCACTTAAGTAAATCCTTAAATTAGTACTGATTGATAACATGGCTTTGTGTAGATATAAATAATTAATAAAATATCTATTCCTTAAATATCAAAACCAATTTGAAGTGAGATCAACAAAACATGGCATATACACTAATTTGTTAGAATGTTATAATATGATATCTAATGGCAACAAATGAACAAAGGTACATCTGAAGTTTACTTTTATTTATAAGATAAATAACAGGACTCACTCTGCTAATAAGTCCCTGACTGTCTGATTTTCCAGCCATCTGTTGACTGGTACCTGCAGTCTGAGAAGCCATTTCCAACCTAACTCAGTCCAAATTAGCAAGCCCGCTCTGTTTCAATGCTTTCCTGGCTTGCTCAAATTCTAGATTTTATACAGCAGGGCTTTTTAAAAAAATTGATGCCAAGTACAAGTGTAAAAATTGCTTGTTTATTCAAAACGCTAATTTCTTGGACTGCACCTGTAATGAATACAAGTAAGTTAATAATAGACATTTATTCCATTATATTTATCTCCAGTTATTGTTTAACTGTGATACAAATATTTCAGCAGAATATAATAAATGTTTTGAAATAAACATTTTTTAAAACTTTAATGTCTTCAGTTCATTTGACTGTTAATTGGAAAATGGGAAACATTAACATTTTAGATCAGCATTATACATGTAATTAAGCTGAGGTGATTACCAGGAAAAGTCATAAATGAAGCTCCAAGCCAGCAGGGTCTGTCCCCAAGTAATTTTTTTTGTCTTTAAAAATAACAAATTTAATAAAACTGCAGTTTTGATAGGTAAGCTTCTTGTTTTACAAAGCCATTGTAGTTACCAAAGGTATTCGTTAATTAACATAATGAGTTTTTAACATCAATGAATTTTTACGCAGCTAATTAACATTTTTAGTTGTATACCGGTCTAATCGAAAATCACTGGTTACTTCAGTCGTTAATTGCACGTGCCACGTGTGTTATATTTGAATAAACAAACAAACAAATGGATTGCAGCACCTTCCATCTTCAGATCCAAGAGCTCTGTCTACAGGAAATGCAGTCATCTGAATATTAGCCTATCAGCGATTTGCTTCTATCACTTATCAGCTATTGATAAAAGCAAGTCGCCGATTGGCTCGCAGAGCATGGGTGTGAATGCGATATTGGAAAATGACTTTATTCATAGATTGACACTAGAGTGACATTTCCCTCAGGTCAGGTGACCCCTATGATTAAATTTAAGATGCATCAGATTCGGGTCATACGATTTCTGTACTTCAAAACAATGGAGCTTGGGTCCATTGAAAGCACTGAGTCTGAACTTGGATCGCTATCAATTAAGCCTTTGACACTGATTGCTACTGGAATACAGTACTGCCGTTTGTAATGAACATGGTTTATAACGTGTCATATCGTCTGCATTCTATTCAATCCCCATGGCGAAGTAAGATCTTAAAAAATTAGTGAGTTTCAGTTTGAGCGGGGAGTAGGATTACATTTTGTTATTGGTCCCAGGTTTTACCTAGTCACAAAAATGCGCGATTAAGGAACTTTTCTAACATTTTCTAACATTTGGATATACATTTTGTTCCCTAAAGGCCACAAGTCAACTGATCCATGCCAATGTAAAATGTATTCTTCAACTGTAATGCACCAGTAAATTGTAGCCACCCCCCCCCCCCAGGTCTGGGGGCATAACGGGGATAGCCGGGGAAATGGCCCATGTTTTTACCTTCCAGGTGGCCCCGCAGTGCCGGGTGAATGAGGTGGTTTTGTCTTTGCGCCACAAATAGCGCGGAACGGTTCTTTCCTATAGTCCCGGGGGTGCGGGGATTTAACCAGCACTACGTCCCCGCAGGTCAGGGTTTTTACCCGGGTTTGGCTGGACCGAAAATCAAAATCCCCGCTATTCCCCAGACCTGGGGGAGCCGTGGTTACAATTGAATGGTGCATAACTCCGCAATACTTAAACACTTCACTGTTAAATAAATCCACAAAAGTTACACATTGATTATTTTTAGCCAATACCTTCTCTTATTACACTGAAGTGTTTCATAGAACACTAATGCACAAATCAATTGTAACCACGACCCCCCAAGTCCGGGGGTATATAGGGGATAGCCGGAGAAATGGGCCATGTTTTTACTTTTCAGGTGGCCCCGTAGTGCCGGGTGAATGCAGTGGTTTTGTTTCAGCTTTAAATATAGCGGGGAATGAGCCTTACCTAGGGTCCCTGGGGTGCGGGGGCATTTGGCGGGGATTTACCATCTAGTTTAAATCAATGCTTAACATTGAACATTGGAATAGAAAAAAGTTTTTATGTTAACATAACCGCACTCAGTCGAGAAACCACTAAAGAAGACATTTACCAGAGGGGCCACGATAGCGAAAGCTAAATTTACGGCCTGAAGATTACAGGTATTACAGGTATAAAGTAAACCTGGGAGGAAAAGTGCGCCCAGTGTGGGGCTCGAACCCACGACCGCCGGAACACTAGCACAAGCTCCAACCAACTGAGCTAACCGGGCGGCTGGTTCTTACCCCCACACACTACACTCCTCCCCCCATTAACCTTTTAGGCCGACGGAGGCACTACTGCCGTTTACCGCTGCCACCAGTAAAGTAAACATAGGAGGAAAAGTGCGCCCGGCGTGGGGCCCGAACCCACGACCGCTGGAACACTAGCACGGCCCTCTAACCAACTGAGCTAACCGGGCGGCTGGTTCTAACCCACACACACTACACTCCTCCCCCCATTAACCTTTAAGGCCGATGGAGGCACTCCTGCCGTTGACCGCTGCCACCAGTAAAGTAAACCTAGGAGGAAAAGTGCGCCCGGCGTAGGGCCCGAACCCACGACCGCCGGAACACTAGCACGGCGCTCCAACCAACTGAGCTAACCGGGCGGCTGGTTCTTACCCACACACACTACACATCTGTTCATCCCTTCAGGGCGGGGATTCTAGCCGGGTTTTGCTGGACCTGAGGGGACCGTGGTTACATTTGACTGGTGCATAATTCAGATCAATTTCTGTCAACAAAGCATTGCCATTTGGGAACTACCTAGCAGGTGCCCGTTATCTTTCCGCTCAATTTACTTAGCGCTGGGATCTGTCATTCTTGGCTAGGAAAACTAGGCTAGGATAAGGACGCGTAGAGTTGCCAAATAAAAAATCGTCAAAGACTCTGAAGCGGCTGTTTACATGGACTTGGTTTGACCTAGTCATTCTAAAATGCCGTCCAGGCTTCTTTTTTAAAATGACTAAGGTTTGACCATACAGACTACACCAGCCACTCGCGAAGGAAAGCAAGTTATTAACAGTATTAAAAACCTATGTGATTCTAGAATAGAGAGTGTCAGAAAGGGAATGCTACTAATGTATTTTAAGAGAATTTCAAAGATATGATAGACGTATTGAATAAATAGTACATCAAATACAATAAACCTTTTAATTTATCATCAGCGTCATTAGCGTCTTTGTCAATCAAGCGCCTAACTATTTGTGATAATAGTCGAAACGTCATTGCTGCAAACGGTAGCGACAACAAAGTGAAACTTAACAACTTAAATGTACATGAATAATTAATTTTTTAACCTGAACGTATTTAAACAGAAATAACTAACGTTAGTTGAAATAAAGCATATTTGAAGCTTCTAACAACCTTATGTTTGTAAGAAGCTTCAAGGATGCTTAAAAATGTATGATAGCGAGACGTGTCTACCAAACTAATAAGGATGTAACACCCCCTCTCCACGAATCCGGAATACTGTGAATTAAAACGCCCCAATATTGCTTGATTTTCATGTATAATTTATTTATATTTTGGCTGCTCTGGTCATTATAAAGACAAATAATTGAAGCGTTCTCGGGTAAAGTACGCATACGTTGCTTTAATCAGCCAGTGTAAGCAAGTGTTGATGTTTATTTATAACACAATAATGAGCATGAATGTAATTTAAAAAAAAATATTATTTATGACAAGCTCGTATCGAAACTTAAACGTATTAAAAATTGCCCTCAAAGTAGCCTCTGTTCAGACCAATTCTCGATTGGGCAAAAACAGAAGCGATATTCCAAGTCAACGGTAGCGGGTAGAAACGAAATTCGCTCTTCTTAACTACACATTGAATAGAAACAAGGGATACAATCAAGAACTTGAAATAATGATTAAATTCTACTTCAACTGTGGTTAGGTGGGTTCGGCAGCTAACTCCGATATGTATTCTTCGAAAGTGTTGTAATAGTGACAAATTATTTGTAAATGTCAGTTTATTACAATGTAGCTTATTACAGGGACTCGTTCGTGCACGGTTTGTAAAATGCACTTTTTTTAAGGTGTGTTGTTTTATTACAAAATTATTTTTTGCAAGTCATTAGGAGTGTAAAACTAAGATATTGACAGCAAGAACTCTATCGCTCAAATATTGCCTTAGAATACGGTCAATACCATCATTTTGAATATACAATTATATAGAAAGCATTCAACATGTGGTGGTATAAATTTATATAGGTGGTCACTAGTTCAATATGTCGCGCAGTTTGCTATTCTTATAATTGCCATTTTTTATGTTGGTCCATGTATTTTGAGCCAAAACTTCCTCAAAGTCTCAAAATCTCGCTTCCCATATCTGTAAACACCCGAGTTGTCGACGGTTTTCCTTCAATATCCTGTAACTCCGATACTGGATAGCTTGAAATAAAAAGCCGAGAGCAACATGGAGATTGAAGAGCCAAATGCGCGTCACGATGTTTTTGAAAATATATATTTTATACTATTCAACAGGCGAAAACAGGTTCTAATACACCCATGTTTTTAACTTTTTGCCGTCATCTTGCAGTTCAGACTCAAAATTCTCACTTCAACCATCACAGATTCGTGTTCCCCCTGTGTAAGATTGCATTGTTTTCGACGCGTGTAGTTGGACTGACTATTGATTCGATATAAAGCAAATCAAATAGAATTGTCTCATGCCATGTTTTACCTGCGAGAAAAAAGGACACAAAACAATAAAGGATCATTTTTCTTTAAACAACTGATTAAATGTATTTTTAGTCGGATTTTTCATCTAAAAATTACGGGTTAAAGAATGGCAAAAACCGGGCGGGCGGGCGGGCATTTGTACGGGTGGGCGAGCGATTGTTAACAATTTTGCGTTAAAGTTTTTATTCCATGTCAGTTTGTTATGATACTTTGTCTAAATACTCGTCTTCATGTTGTCTTGGATATTTTTTGTGAATAGGGGTTACCTCAGGTCAAAAACAACACCACTTAGTCAACTCTTTAGTCAAATATTCCCCATGCCATAAAATAAAGAGGTGTTATCCAATTGTTATGAAACTTTGTTAGAATACTTCAGGACATGTCGTATTGAACATTTGTGAATATGGGTCACCTTAGGTGAAAAAACTAGGTCACAAGGTCAAATCTTAGATAAAATCCCCATGTCATACTTTTATATCGATTTGTTATGAAAGATTGTTAGTCTATATGTTGTCTTAAACATTTGTGAATATGGGTCGCCTCAGGTAAAAAACTAGGTCACTAGGTCAAACCTTAGAAATAATTTTCACATGTAATGAAGCAATAAATGTTATCCAATTTTTATGAATACTTGTCTATATTTTGTTTTGAACATTTGTGAATATGGGTCGCATCAGGTGAAAAACTAGGTCACTAGGTCAAACCTTAGAAATAATTTTCACATGTCATGAAGTAATAAATGTTATCCAAATTTTATGAATACTTGTCTATATTTTGTTTTGAACATTTGTGAATATGAGTCACCTCAGGTGAAAAACTAGGTCTCTAGGTAAAATCTTAGAAAAAAATCCCCATTTCATATTTCTATATCCAATTGTAATGAAATGTTGTCAGTCGATATGTTGTCTTAACCATTTGTGAATATGGGTCGCATCAGGTGAAAAACTAGGTCAAACCTTAGAAATAATTTTCACATGTAATGAAGCAATAAATGTTATCCAATTTTTATGAATACTTGTCTATATTTTGTTTTGAACATTTGTGAATATGGGTCGCATCAGGTGAAAAACTAGGTCACTAGGTCAAACCTTAGAAATAATTTTCACATGTCATGAAGCAATAATTGTTATCCAATTTTTATGAATACTTGTCTATATTTTGTTTTGAACATTTATGAATATGAGTCACCTCAGGTGAAAAACTAGGTCTCTAGGTAAAATCTTAGAAAAAAATCCCCATTTCATATTTCTATATCCAATTGTTATGAAATGTTGTCAGTCTATATGTTGTCTTAACCATTTGTGAATATGGGTCGCATCAGGTAAACAACTAGGTCACTAGGTCAAATCTAAGGAATTATTTTTACATGTCATGAAGCAATAAATGTTATCCATTTTTTATGAATACGTGTCTATATTTTGTTTTGAACATTTGTGAATATGAGTCACCTCAGGTGAAAAACTAGGTCACAAGGTCAAATCTTAGAAAAAATTCCCATGTCATATTTTTATATCTAATTGTTATGAAATGTTGTCAGTCTATATGTTGTCTTAACCATTTGTGAATATGGGTCGCATCAGGTAAAAAACTAGGTCACTAGGTCAAATCTTAGAAATTATTTTTATATGTCATAAAGCAATAAATGTTATCGAATTGTTATGAATACTTGTCTATATTTTGTTTTGAACATTTGTGAATATGGGTCACCTCAGATGAAAAATTAGGTCGATAGGTCAAATCTTAGGAAATATTTTCACCATGTCATGAGTTCTTTTCATGAAACTTTTACATTTTTTCTGCATGATATTGTAGTCACAATAAAGAATAACATAATTTAAACAAAAATACTAGGGGATATTTCAAAAATATTTGTCCAATTTTCATGACATTTGGTCGGTTTACGTACATACTGTACACACAAATACTCACATGCACACATGCTTTCACACTGGCACTCACACACCATTGACCCGTCAGCACCACAGTCAATGATTGAATTTTCAGGATTTTTATAGCGTGCTTCTTTGGTGTGTCATCTGGGGTTAAAAACTAGGTCTCTGTGACTTATCTTTTAGAAAAAGCTGACGTATTTATGAATGCTTCATTTTTCCTCAAACAAATTGAATAGTTTCGGTTGATCTTCATGAAATTTGATCAGGTTATTTGTATCAATAATATCTCTGATAAGAATAAATATGGGTCTTCTTGGTTTAAAAACTAGGTCACGAGCGCAAATTTTAGGTTGCTTTGCCGCATTGGCGTCTTATTGATTATACAAATAGCAAAATTGTACGTAGTTCCGATTAATTGGGACATCAATATGTACAAACAATATCCATTATGAATATGAATACGAGCATGTTCATCGATGATAGTTGTAGATCTAGCAACACTATACAGTGAAAATCACGTATATACATGCAATTTTAAGAAGAAACGTTTCATATAATAAGGCTGCTATAACAAATACAATGGAGCAACACTTATACACATACAAAGTTAAAAACACAAATATGAGTAATTAAATGTAAAGAAAATGTGATTTAATTATAAATTTATATTATTTTTTTTTACATAAACACGAACTTCAATAGTTCCTACTTCTATAAAGTATTTCCTTATTTTTAATATTTGTATATGAATGTTGCCCCACAAAGTCAGGTTTTTCATTTTCAACGGACAAAATCACCATAAACAATTGTACAGTTTCTGTCGAACGCTCGTTGGTAAGCTGTTTTTACAATAATCGTACGCTCAGCCAGAAATATATAGTTGGTTTGGTGCATAATATCATCAACTTTCTTGGACCAAAACAAACACCGAAGTTTACGTGCTCTGTGCAATGTTACCAAAACTGACACTGAGGTTTTCCAGATCTTCACCAAACCTCAAATTTCCATTGCTCAGAAAGTTAAGAGCTCTTCTTATCAATGTAAGAAGTGACGTGCGAACGTCAGAGATAAACAAGGCGCAATACGGCACAAAATAGATGCTCTGAGAGTGTAACACGTGGACACTAAACAGTATCTTGTAGTGTAATGGCCTAACTGGCATGTTGGGGTTTGCAACGATCGACATCGTGACAGCCCGCGTCAGCATCACAGCGTTGAGGAACAACACACAACGAATCCATTCACCCTCGTCGTTTCTGACGTCAAACCGGACCTCCTTCATCCCGCTTACGTCAGGTCGCATCATCATACGGGACTTCTTTAGGCAATAGGTGGCTATGGTGGCAATGGAGAATAAGCCAGTAATAGTCGTTGGTATGATTTCGCGGAACACTAAGCGACTTGTTCTGGCCCAGTTCGCCTCGATGTGGAAACAAATGACTTCGCCTTTATTGTTAGCTACGATAACGTGCGCAACAAGAATAGACGAATATAGCCACCCAGCGAGCGTCATAATAACAAATCTGTTAAATTCAGATGTCAAAAATTTCGGTAACGGCAGAACTTTGGTAAAGAAGATCTCAAAATTAGTCAGTATCAGGTTTGTCCCAAGCGCAAAGAATCCGTACTCGGCCAGATACATGACTAGAAGACACTGGTCGCGATGGCCGTACACGTTCCCAAAATGTACGAGCGGATGGAGCAGTAGGCCTGTAAGCACGGGAAACACTGAGATACTGTAGATGTACCACATGGGCGGCTGTTGACGCACCTTCCGATCCAATAATGTCAAGAACAATCCCAGCGCGACGAAACAGAGCGTCAGAGCGGATGCGATATTCACAATAAACATCACCTGCAAATAAAGGTTAAACAGGTGTACCGCAGCACTGAGTTCAGTTGAGGCGAACAGTCGCTTAGTTTAGCTTACTGATTTGTTGTGGATCCCTGTTGCATCGTAGCCAATACTATGCAAGCGGGAAACCAAATCGCAACAAATATTATCAAATACCTCATTCGGAACTCCTCGGCCGTTTTTTTTATCGAAAAGAACCTCGAATGCATTTGGACGGTTTACATCCTCATTGGAATCGGTTTAAGTCTGCTGCAAGTAGATCGCGTAGTAATTTAATTTAGCAGTTCAACTTAATGACTTAACTCGTGGAAATCTTAATTATGTTTGCAATAAAACACTTTACTGGCTATCAATTTATACTTAGATCAATGAATAAAAGCTAAATCACTTCATTTAATTAATGATGTTATTCAAAAATTTACGAACTACTTCAACTGATGTACCGCATATACATCCGGGGTTGTTTTCGATAAAGATGGCCATGTAGTTCCGAATGCAAATACCTTTACTAAACGCAGGACTGCCCTGAGTTCAATTTCAGCTAACGGTCGCTCACGTTAGCTAACTGCTTTGTTTTTAGCTCTGTTCCATCGCAGCGCATATACTGTAAGTGGGTAGTCAAACCGCAAAACCGCTAATTACCACATAGTGCAGTAACGTAGCTAGTAATGATCAAAGTATGGGGTGTTTAAGTATAACTCTAACGTATATAATGGTTGAAATCATGTTTTGGGCTGTATGCCGAAGACGTAAGTTTTGGGTACCGTCAGATCTACTTTTTGACATGACATGTTTATAGTATGAATGCGCCGGGTTACAAAATGGGGCGAATGGCGTTATGTGATTTATTATAGTGCATATTAAAAGATCACTTTATTTAAAATTTAATGCGTTCTAAAAATTGCAACGTTAATGTGAATTTAAAAGCAAATAGAAGAATTTAAAAAATAATTATTTGTGAAGAACCGAGAGAAGTAGATAATTATAGATAAAAAACTGTTAAATGTCACGAAAAATGCAAAAACATTTAGTTCAAAAAAACGTCCTTTGTAAATTTTAATATAAAACCCGTTGAAGACATCATCACCCCATACAGAACATTGTACATACATGAAGATTACATGGACTGAACGAATGACAATTACAGCACAAGTGACAAAACAAAACGGACTGCTGGGGTGGAGTTGACCTGTCTACATTTGTATATAGCTGTACATGCTGAAATATGTTTTTTTTGTGCAAAAGTTTACGCTCAGCGTCTATTGTTATGGTGCGGGCCCTGATAGCGCTTATGTAAACCAAAAAGCCGGTAATTAACGGCACGTGAATGTACTGAATAATGCACGTTTTCTACCGATAGCGCCCGAGTTTTTACGTTTTTTACGCACCGCGATAACGGACCTAAAACACATATTTTATGTAATAATATCAGTTTCTGTAAAAAAATAGCTAATTGTTTTTAAATTAACAAGCAGAACTGCGGCATGGCAAATACCCGTGTACATCTTGGAGCACTGTTATAGAAGTTAGACACTTACATCATATGTGCCGCACCGCGCGATGTTGGGCCTTCAGACATAAAATTCCTTTCATTATTGTATTGGGTATTTAAATTAAATGACATTTCAGGTAGCAATACTGAAAATTTCATGATAATATCACTTAAATTGCGTTACATATGTGTTTACATGTGAAACGGCCATGTATTGCGCATTTGAAAGCACACATGACGTTATCAGGAAAGTACATTATTGAAATTACTTGCACAATTAACATATCAATATTGCAGCTAGTTTATAATTTATTGATTTTTCCAAACACAAAATCTTTCTGAAACATGAATCCAGAAAAAACATGATGATTAATTTTGATATTTTTAATCCATTGGGCCTTTTTAAATAAAGACAATGAATGCAGTCAAATTAAGTTGGGACGAAATCCGTGGTTGCTATGGAAACATGAGTAAAATAATGGTCATTAAAGCTGCACTCTCATAGATTGAGCGTTTAGACAACTATTTTATTTTTTGTCTTGGAACGAGCCAATATTTGCGAAAATCCATGGGAACCAGTTATATAAGACTGCTGACAAAACATTAGATCACAGATTTTTATATTTAAGTTCGAGAATTTATGTTTTATGTATTTTTCTATAACCGTTAGTAACGGTTTAAGCCATAAAACATTAGTTTTCGAACGGTCATTGGTTTGCAGATATTTACGAAAAAAGCTCTTTCCAAGACAAAAAAAAAATAATAAAAAAAAGTTGTAAAAATAGTAAATCTGTGAGAGTGCAGCTTTAATCGTCGATAAAATAATTCGTCAATGACAAACCTTTTAAAAAAGAAGTTTGAAAGCAATTAATATACATAGGAAAAAAATCACTATTTTTGGCGTTTTTCATTAATGATTATTTCATTTGTAATGATTATGTCCGAATGCCCAAATTCGCACGATGTGGCTCATATAACAACACCAATTTTGATGCAAAGCATCAAAGACGTCAAAAAAGGTTTTGGAACATGACTAAAAGGATACTGAGATGCATTAAATCAGGATACCAAGTTTGAAGTACGTGGATATAAGCATTCTTCAATTTTGAACGAAATTGGATTTTCAGCTTAAGGTCACTACAACCTTGACCTTAGACCAACTGTCATAACAAAAGTTAGGGTACTGGTCATGTTTGAGGGATCTCTACCACCGAGGTCTCTAGTCCTAAGCGTTTTTCTTATAGTGACATTTTACTCCAATGTGAGAAAAATCTAAGAATTAAATCATTGATAGTTTAATGGACTTTTACTGAACTAAAATTTACACACACGTATGTATACATATCTATACATCTCTTTTTGAGTAAATATCACTTCAAATAAATTAGATTTACCTTCAATTTTATCACAAAGATACAAGATACAAGAAATTTTATTAAGACTTTTCTGCTTCCGGTTATTCCACTGACCCCTTTCTTTAGGTTACACACCACCATTGTTATTCCCTATATAATTCAATGTAAAATTATGATTTTTAGACAACATTTAAAGGCATTTCGAGCGAATGCAGGCTATGATAACCACATATATTCTTAAAGTAAAAGCTTTAAATTACCTTTTAAGCCAATAAAAAAGGGGGGTCAAGTTATTCCTAAGAAAAATCACTCCACTTGAAAAACAAACTCTAAAAATTGCACCGTCCGCCATGACAGATCTTCCAAAATGACCTTTCAACTATAGGGCAGCGGATTATGCTTTAATCTCTACTCTCAATGATAAATCAAGCAAGAATAGATACTTAAGGTATAAAATTTTCAGGAATAATGATAGTTTTGATTTACAGTGTATTGAGCATGTGAAAACATGTCTATCAATCATAAGAACATTTTTTTATTGAGAATTTTCCACACAACGGAAGTACATATGACGTAATGGTGACGTCATTCCTTTCACCACAAGTTTTCTTGTGGGTAAACTCAAACCGGAAGTATCTTAACTGAAATCCTCCCAATCGTAACAACTCGGCCATCTCCGGCAAGCTTCGAGATAGACCATATCTTGATACTAGCCGAGGAGTTCCGATTGAAATCCTCCGATTATTTGATTGACTGACGGGTTATCGTTGTTGGGTTACATACATGATATCACTGATAGTGTTATATGTTATAACATTCGGAGCTCCTCGGCCATTATTTTCAAAAACACCTCGGATGTATTTGGACGGTTAACATACTCAAAAAGTGGTACGTTTAAGTCCGCTGCAAATGGATCGCGTAGTAATCTGAATTAGTTGTTAAACTTTATGACTTAACTCTTGGGAATCTTAATCATGTTTGCAATAATACACTTCACTGGCAATCAATTTAAACTGAGAGCAATGAATACAACTCTTAAACACTACATTTAATTAATGATATTATTCAAAAATTTACGGACTACTTCAACTGATGTACCGGCATACATCCGAGGTTGTTTTCGATCAAATGGCCGAGGAGTTCCGAATGCTGTTATAAATGGTCATTGACTTTCCAAGTTCACCCATTTATTAAAAATAAGATTCATTTTAATTAAGATAAACACCCCTCGAAATGTTTTTCCTGAGCTTTGAAGAATCGGGTCCTAAGGTTCGTAAACCAAGATATAAAAAATCCGTAGACTACGAGTTTGAGGACAAATTAAATTCCCATTAAAAGTGCCCAAAGGTTTGTAATAGCGGTATTAGACAAACGTTTTTTTTTGTATCATGATGTTCTCTTTTTCTTTAATCAGTTTATACAAATGTTTGTTTGGAAACGCGACGTCAATAACCAGACAAACTACTTCGTTTCAATTTATGTATGAACAGCCAATATATTAGCGATTCAGCCAACAAATTCGTCGCGTCAAACGTCGTTCAATATGAATTTTAAGCGTGTGTTTTTTTAATACCGCCATCTGATTTCAACTATTATTATGTTGTTGTTGTTTTATAATTCCATGAACAATACTAAAGCAAAACATATTTCTAATGAAATGGGTGTCACAATTATATAAGTAACTGTACTAAAATTAGTTGTAGTAAAAGGTCAGGACTAGGTCCTGGAACATGCAGAATTGCATTCGGATCTCCTCGGCCATTCTCCATCGAAAACAACCTCGAAACAACCTCGAATGTATGCCGGTACGCCAGTAGAAGTGGGTCGTAAAAAATAAATAAAAGTATTCATTAATTACAGTGTTTAAAAGTGTGTGGTTTTTTTATAATTAAAGATGCACTATTACTCCCAAATAAGATTTACTACATTTAATACAATTGTTTAAATATATCAGAAAGGTTGAATAAATGTCGAAAACAATGGTTCTTATAAAGGATTCCGAGTTTAATTTAAATGGATTGTGCAGAAAACACAGTATTTCTACCTTATGACCCTATAGTAGATCACTTTAAACCTTTTAGCATTTACCAATCGTTTAATATGTTTTGGTTTTCAGCTAGTAAATACACTGTTACAATATTTTTATCAGTAATTAATATTTTCCATAAATGCATTATTAAATAAGTTGTTCAAGATTTGTCACTCAATTTTTTTGTTTGTTATACATGTGTATGCATTGATTTTGAATAAGAGTGTCACTTTAAAAAAATGATTACCAGTGAAGTGAATAATTGCAAAAATACATGCTATTACCAATAGTAAAGTCTTTAAGTTTAACTGCCAAATTGAAATTACTACGCTATCTACTTTTAGCGTTGTTAAAATGTAAACATTTCTGACATTGTAAACAACCATATACATCCAAGGTCTATGGAAAATGGCCGAGGAGTTCCGAATGGAAGAATTGACAATATCAGACGTGACAAAGGGCCATTTAATTAACTAATCATCGTTGATGTTGTTTGTCTACACTTTCAACGCCTTAATACATAAATAACAGTTTATAACATCCTATCTGGTTAATAAGAATACTAACATTGACGAATGTGTGCACAGAACTCCAGTCGTGTACTTCTCCAAATTCTTCCTCGTCATCCATGAAGTAATCCCCTGGCCTCGAGGTCGGGCCCGTGGAGTTGGTGAACAGCGCGGGCATGCTGGAGTTAGATCGCTGAAAGAAACAAAATTATTATGTGGTGAACAGCTGGGGCATACCGGAGTTGGATTGGTGAAATAAACATAACTGTTACTCGGTGAACAAGTTGGGCATACTGGAGTTAGATAGCTGTAATAACCATACGTATTATGTGGTAAACAGCTGGGACATACTGGAGTTAGTGAACAACTGGGGCATACTGGAGTTGGATTGGTGAAATAAACAAAAGTATTATGCAGTGAACAACTGGGGCATAATGGAGTTCATTACTGTAATAACCATATGTATTTTGCGGTGAACAACTGGGGCATACTGGAGTTGGATTCGTGAAATAAACATAAGTATTATGCGGTGGACAACTGGGGCACACTGGAGTTAGATAGTTGTTATAACTATGCGTATTATGTGGTGAACAACTGGGGCATATGAATCATACGTATTATGCGGTGAACAACTTGGGCATGCTGGAGTTAGATAGATGTTGTAAACATGCGTATTATGTGGTGAACAACGCGGGGATATTGGATTAGATAGCTGAATTATGCATAGGAATATTGTGGTGAACAACAAGGGGCAAATTGGAGTTAGATAGATGTTATAACCATACGTAATTTGCGGTGAACAACTGGGGCATAATGGAGTAAGTGAACAACTAGGGCATACTGGCGTTAGATAGATGCTATAACCATACGTATTATGTAGTGAACAACTGGGGCATATTGGATTAGATAGCTGAGCTGAAATATGAATATGTATAATGTGGTGAACAACTGGGGGCAAATTGAAGTTAGATATATGTAATACTATAATTATAATATGGTGAACACCTGGGGTATATTAGATTAGATAGCTGAAATAACCATACGTATTTTGTGGCGAACAACTTGGGTTATACGTTTTGCAATCATAGTATACAAGGTAACCGTATAACATAGCATGTGCAAGCATAATACTCTTTTGATATTCAAAACATGCTTCGTGAATCAGTGTGGATTTTTTTCAATTAAACTTAAATAGCCATACCCCAATATTTCACAGGGGAATTGGAACTACAGTGTAATCAACAGTTTAAGCTGGCAGTCAATTGGCAGATACAGGTTTCGTATTTGAAATACAGACTAAATAACACTTTTCATGATGGTTCGGTGATATGTTTTTTAGCATTTAGCAAACGTCTGTTTTTCGTAAAATCATGCTAAGATATTTAAAAATATCAACGACTTCAATTTCATTATGTCTTGTAGACATATCTCTTACTCCTCTAAACATGTGTCCAAGGAGTAGAACTTTTGTTTTATCGACATTGATTTCGAAGTTCAAAGTATTACAAAAATTAGTATGTATCCATCCGTAATAATAATTCCTGTTAACTTTATGCAAATTTAAAACAGTGTCGTTATCATACAATAATGCAACTAATTTCAAGTTTACGTCGAGATAATTTTACTATATGCATTTATTAGAAAACATATATTGCTCAAAATCATTAAAAATAGTAAAAAAATAAAATAAACAGGTGATAAATGTTCACCTTGATGTACTCCTCGACCACATTGGAAACAATCTAAGACATTGTTATTTAAAAAAATACATGATTTTATGTCATTATACATATATTTTATAATATTAAAAAGTTTATTATTTACATTATACTAACAGTTTCGACCAGTGTCCTGCACGCTAACACGCTGACATAACAGCTTAGATTTCTTATGCATACAATGTTCTGACAACATTTGTATCTGCGGTGCTACGATTGTTCCTTAACCAGCTTGTTTTGTTAGCAAGTCTTTATTTTCGTCAATGCAAGAGGGGAGTCTTTTATTCATTATTGCAGTGAAAAACTCGAAATGATTATAGGTATATCGTTTTCAGGTAATATAAGTTACATGAACCATCGGAATATCATATATGGCTCATGTTTCAATTACATGTACTATTATTTTGTGCCCGAATGATGAGCAAACTATAATTTGAAGAGGTTAAGATCAAGAATTAGCATTAACAAGACATTAATGCTAGCTAACTTATTATATTTTAATCGCTAATCTATGGCAATCTATTCCGCTATAGTTAACGTATGGCAGCGATAAAAGTGTGAAGTTATTTATTTCAAAATGTAAGGTTATTTACCACGATGTCCAGGGTTGTTCGCACTGTTGGTAGGGGTGTGGTGTCCAGGGTTGTTCGCGCTGTTGGTACGGTTGTGATGCCGCCAACACCACTCTTGTTTTGTCCCTTAATCAAACAATAACAACATTTGTCGGTGCTGTTTAGTTCTCAAATTTCAGGCAACTATAACAAGCAAAGGCTTATAGTTTTCTTAGTGCTAAAATAGGATGGAACCGGCTGGTGTAGTCGAGATAATATAAGAAAAAAAAAACGATTTTCATCTCGACTGTGGCATGAACTGGTAGCTGATACTACAACCATGCTCGAGTTAGCTCGGACAGTTAGCTGTTTTGTATCCCTATTGCATTGCAGCGCATACACTGCGTTTCCCTAGTGGGGTTGTAACCCACATCCTTTTTTGAGCGAGTGAGTGATACCGTTGATTTGTATCAAAACTAAATAAAACGTATTACACGGTGTTTGAAATACTTCTATTTTTGGTATGGTTAACCAATAATTAAATAATAATAAACACAATAACTTGTATAATTCAAAACAGTAATGAAGAACACAACTTACAGTCATCTCTCCTATTATCCAAGGCAACTCTCTCTATTGTTGTTGAGTTGGTGGCCTACGAATTGGAGTCATGAGTCTGGGAAATTATCGAATTTGCTCTAATTAAATGTCGTGATTAGTTCTCATTAACTACAGGCGTGTTCAAAAAAACAAAACAGCTAGCGGTGCATAATATTAGAACTTCGCACCGCCTTCATTTTTATATTTATTTCTGTTTATCAGATAAAATGTTTTTCATCACATACAACAATAAATACATATATGTAAGTGAATTTTAGTATATATCATAAATGACATCGGGTGAATTTCTTCCTCAAGCCTTACTCAAACATGACATAAGAGTAACTGGTGTTGAATATATCTTTTGAACCGCTTGTTCTGGTACCATTCTGTATTAGGAATGCTGGAAACCGTAGCCTTCCAATATCTCCTCTAATTAGGTAATCTCCGCGTCTAATTAATGGTTTATAGCTGAATGTGATAGCAGATTCGTTTCAGCTAGATATGTAAATTCAGGGTAGGCCTAAATACGAACTTCTCTTACTTTTGGAAGTGTCCTCAAATACAAATGCTATTCAATATATATTAACTTTTTCTGTATCATTTCCATACTTTCCTTGTTTTTTTTTACCATTGACCGTTTCATACGGTAGCCGTTTTGACCTGAAAAGAATGACCAATTATCCCAACTTGAAATTATTTTGTCACAAAATAGTTTGCGGAAACAGCTGTCAAATTACAAAATAGGACAATAACTGGAAAACTATGGAAAGGAGACAAGAAAATGGTGGGTTAAGACACAGCTGCAGTTCGAATAGTATGGTCTTTCATGTTAAAATTCTGATATTTAACAAAATGTATGTTATACGGTAGCATATTTTCTCTCATTTATTGGACTATGGCCCTTCCCTGTCGATGGCTCGTCTGTCGATGAATCATAACTCTTTAAAATAAATAATTTTGAAATCTACATATCACCAAAATCCCAATAGAAATTGCATTTCAGTTGTATTTCTATTTAACCACACTCTAAAGGAGAATGTTCACCCTGAGGCTTGACTTGTTTTTAAACAGTATCTGATTACATTATTACTTATGTAAATCAATTATGAGTTTCCTAAATTTAAATGACTGGTAGATGTATTAATATGAAAGTAACTTCATCATTGACGCGAAAGGGCATATTTTCCCAAATGTTGAGTAATATTGTTTTCCCAAAACAGCTTAAAAAAAGAATCTGCATTGTTTTCCATCTCAATATAGCTAGTAGTTTTAAATTTCCGAACGTGTTCATTCTTAAGGGCTTGCTAGTTAAAATCCTGATTTCAATCACTGATTATCTGACGCAGTCGCATAACCATTTATTTTGAGTAAGTACATACTATCAATCTTTAACTTTTTTAGTTGTCTGCTTTTTATTGTGTAAACTATCCACTTACTGGGCCAGCCACTGTTGATATCTACCGTTTCACCTGATCAAATCAACAACGGCTGCCTGTTGATTTACTGAAATAAATGTATTGAAAAACTTGTCAAATACTGCCTTTTCATTGGACAAAATATAACGATGACAACTAAATTTACTTAATCAAATTGCTGTAAAACTTTACAATATACCTTGATCAACATCAAACTTAATGTCTTGTTAATTGAATGAAACTGATTTTGCAAAAAGTATGCTCATTTTATTAAGTTTTATGACACTTCTGCTGAGCTTTTTGTTCATAATATTTTATCTATCTATCTTAGTCGGTTAACTACTTTAAATAACACCATAGGTTATGGGTATAATTATATTTACCTAATTATTTGCCAAAACATTTGCATCAACACAAAAATTACACAATCCATTGTCCACACTTTGTCTGTTATATGTCCTGTCATTGCATTTGGTATAAAGCCTTACTCACATCTGTTCTTTATAGTTCAATGTGGATGATTTTTTTCTTCATAAAATCTACATCACTGTTATGACTAGGATCATGTGCACTTTTAAAGTGAGCGGTCTAACAGCAAGGACAAATCATAAGGATATCCTAGACTGTATCTCGAAAATATACAATATGCCTGTAACAAAAACTACATGACTCAACTAATGGCAGTAGCAACAAGATGCGGGAAAATATGAGATATGTGAGACAGGAAATACTTCCTAAGTGGATAGCAGAAATGGCAAGGTGGCTGGTATTTTCTTTTAAATTTGAAGTTATTTTATTATGTATGTCGTAGAATATAAGGAAGTATCCACATTTTACAAGTGTTATCACTTACCACATGCAGCATGCAGCATAGATATCGTTATGGATTATTATATATACTCCAAATACTGACACTGTAACTGATGATTTCTGAAGAGTGTTGAAAGGCTGTAAAAAAATGCAGACAAAAACTGTATTAATTGGTGGTGATTTCAATTCATTTCTCAATTTCAAACATGATAAACTAAATGGAAGTCAAAACTCACATAACAAACTTTTACGTAAACTAAATCAAATGATGGATGTTTACTGTTTAGAAGATATTTGGCATGTCTGCAACCCTTACTAGGAAATGTTTAAATGGCATTCAAATACAAAGCAAGGAATATTTTGTATACTTATTTTATTTATTAATATTGCTTGGCATTGTCAAGCTAATGAATACTACATCAACTTGTAATATACAACCTGGTTTGAAAACAGATTATGTAAATGTAATTTTGACATAAAATGAAGTTCATGCTTACTGTTTTTACCAAAAAAATGCAATCCTTAAACTATCAGGTGGCAGAGTGCGCTGCCTCTGTGACAGCTCTTGTTTTCTATAAAATTCATATTAACATTTGGGGGACTTTAATATGTTTTTGAATTAAAAAATGGGTAAAATGTAAAAAAAAAAACCAGTGTCTTGTTAATAAACAGACCATACTGTCCAGTTTAAAAGACCAGGGCTCTGATCTGCAGACCTTATGGCCTAGATAAGCGCTCAATTCATTTATCATGATTGAAATATTCTTTGTTTCATTGTAATCAAAGCCTATCTGTGCCCAACTGGTCTGTACATATGTCCATTCTTGGCAGTATTGTCGTTCAGTGTGGCCCACATCCTTTTTTTCATGGGCCAAATCATGTTGCACTCTAGATTGTAGGTTCAGCCAATTTGAGATTCATATCATGAAAGTATTTCTTATTCTCTAAAAGTCTTACATCCTGTCCAATTTTTGTCCAACCCATGTGTAGTTAGTGAGACATAGTTGTCACAATGGCCGTTCTGTACCTCAAATGTCTTGGTCACCCACTGAGGTTACAGGTTAAAATGATCATTTTCCAGGCTGTATCTTGACCATGCATTAAAGGATTTTCAAAAAAAACTTGCATGATCATGTAACACACAAGTTCCAAGTCTGTACCTCAAAGGCCAAGGTCACACTTAGAGATCAAAAGGTTGAAATAATCCTTGTATGGGTTGCTTCTTGACCATGCATTATATGGTTTAAGACTTGCCATAAAGGTTCAGCAGAATGAGGTGGTATGTCAAAGCACATGACCCAGTTCTGTACCTCAAAAGTCAAGGTCACACTTAAAGGTAAAAAAGTGGATTTCTTGTAGTTGACAAGTACCTTCTCATGGCCACATTTTCACTTGTTCTATAGCATTTTCAATAAAGTTGAAATGCATTTCAAGCCCATGTACAGTGAGTGACACATAGATCTCACAATGGCTGTTCCATGTCAGTGCTTGTGGGCGGCAGTGCATCTGTTCATCCAGAACCTTGTCTGGGCTGTATCTTTACCATGCATTATAGGATTTTCAAAAAAGCTTGCAATGATGAGGTGGGATGTCATGCACAAGTCCAAATTCTTTACCTTAAAGGTCAAGGTCATGCTTAGAGGGCAAAGGTTGAAATATGTCTACATTAAAGGCTCTTTTGCTGGCTCAACTTGTGGATGGTTGGTGTCTTATTTCCACATCCAGACAGGAACCAAAAATATATATTTTCTCTTGCCTAACAAAGATTTTTGGGATGTTTTTTTGCAGGTCTTAATGGAAATCACGAAGACAGCGCACTTGAAAAGCAGGTCACATTACAGAGGCTCGTCAATGAAGCACAGGTTGGAAGTTTTTACTTTACACTCATTTTAAGAGGCCCAACAGCTTTAGAATTAAAGTTATCAAACATAACAGTTTTAATTTAAAACAATGATTGAAAGTTAGGAATAAAAAATATATATTTTTTAAATTATAAAAATTACAACGGAAAATAGAAATAGAGAAAAGCCATGGCTTCCATTAAAAATTTGAAACTGGAAGTATAAACATCCTTCCAATGAATTCTGAAAGTTTTTCTCTAAAAGCTGAAAGTTAAAGTCTTTTGAAGTATTTTTATGCCCCCAAAGGTGGGCATATTAAAATTGCACCGTCCGTACGTCTGTCTGTCCGACTCTGTAACTTTCCCTTGTATGGACAGATTTTAAAATAACTTGCCACATGTGTTCCACATACCAAGATAAGGTGTGGCGTGCAAGACTCGTGCCCCTACCTCAAAGGTCAAGGTCACACTTAGTGTTTATTCACAATGGAGTGCTGCATATAAGGACATAGAGTATAGGTTGTCGTGTCCGGGCTGTAACTTTCTCTTGTATGGACAGATTTTAAAATAACTTGCCACATGTGTACCACATACCAAGACGACGTGTCGCATGCAAGACTTGTGTCCCTACCTCAAAGTTCAAGGTCGCACCTAGTGTTTATTCACAATGGAGTGCTGCATATAAGGACATAGAGTATAGGTTGTCGTGTCTGGGCTGTAACTTTCCCTTGTATGGACAGATTTTAAAATAACTTGCCACATGTGTTCCACATACCAAGACAACGTGTCGCGTGCAAGACCCGTGTCCCTACCTCAAAGGTCAAGGTCACACTTAATGTTTATTCACAATGGAGTGCTGCATATAAGGACATAGAGTATAGGTTGTCGTGTCCGGGCTGTAACTTTCTCTTGTATGGACAGATTTTAAAATAACTTGCCACATGTGTTCCACATACCAAGATGACGTGTTGCCTGCAAGACCCGTGTCCCTACCTCAAAGGTCAAGGTCACACTTAGTGTTTATTCACAATGGAGTGCTGGATATAAGGACATAGAGTATAGGTTGTCGTGTCCGGGCTGTAACTTTCTCTTGTATGGACAGATTTTAAAATAACTTGCTACATGTGTTCCACATACGAAGACGACGTGTCATGTGCAAGGCCCATGTCCCTACCTCTAAGGTGAAAGATACACTAAGTGTTTATTCACAAGGGAATTCTGAATATAAGGACACATGTTCAGAGGCAATTTAAAATAACTTGCCATATGTATTTGACATGTAAAGGCAAGATCAGCTTTTCATGTACTGACCTTGTTCGTAGGTCAATGTCACATTCGAGGGCATTCGTCACATACTGTGACAGCTATTGTTCCACTATTATACAGCTATTCTTATAAAAAAATATATTGCATCTGGTTTGATTAACGCATCAGAAGGGCATTTAAACAATTCATTTTAACCAATTAGGTGGCGTCCTGTATGTTGTCTGATTTATTACTTTAGAAGCATTTGTCATCACCAAATTTGGTCCGAATGTGCAAATTATATCTCCAACAAATTCAATAAACAGCCATATCACTCTCCTCACATCATGGAGTTATTGCACTTTAATTATAGAAAATCGTACATCGGTTTTTTCCAATCAATAACTTTTGTCTGATCATCACCAAACTTGGTCAGAATTTGTATCAGTTATGACAGCCAAATTGGCAATTATCACTATAAAACTTGGTGTTCTTAAAATAAGACATGCCTATTTTGCAACAAGTTTAAATATCATCAACACTTAGAATGTTTCCATCGTTGTCCAACTGTAATTTTTCAATAATTTTCAACTAAAACATGATTAGTTTAGATAGTTAGGTAGGAAAAACAAAAACATATTTGTACATTTCACCAGACAGCATGTGCTATGTTGTTTACTGATGTCATAATTTTAATTCAATATTAAAGTCATATAATTCACCTGAAACCATGTTTTAAAAAGATTATTTATTTTCTTTTTGTGATAAAATTTTGTGCAGAAATAGTACTGCTTTCTATTGAAATGTCACACATACGTAGACTGTATGTCACACATACGTAGACTGTATGTCACACATATGTAGACTGTATGTAATGTTTTTTGCACAAACATCCTAAACAACCAAAAAAGTTCATTTTTGCTTAAATTTAAATTGTTGATAAAAAATCTGTTATTTCTTTACACAATTTGGCTTTCGTTGTTGCTTTAATATATTTGTTAAGCAATCATGTTTAGGCTCTTGGTCCAGTTTCTCTTAACAACTAAAATGTGAAACAATTTTCCAGCCTGAAATCCTCACCTTACATGTATATAGACAATAACAATTCCACTCCAACCAGCTAACTGAAAAGGCTTTGCTTAGTGTGTTAGGGGACGTAACCAAATAATTATAAGCATCTACTGTAAGTTGGAAAAAGAATAACTTTCTTAAATTTGTTATCTGAGTTATAATTCAATACAAGTGAAATCAATGGTTTTCATTAAACTGTGTGTCATTGACATATCTTAACCTGGAGTCAAGGTCGGTAATGATAAACAAAGATAAACTATGATAAATTCTAAGTCTAGACAGTGGCTGAAAAAACAAACAGTTTTCATGATAGTTATCATGCATGTGCATTTAAATGATGGCAAAATGGTGGTTTGCTTTAAAGTGGCTGTATATATGTTAGAAATTAATACCTAAGCCTAGTGTACATGTATGTGGCATCAGAAAGGTCTCTGTCAGTGAATGATTGTAATGCTGTACAATGATCCTATGTTCCATATTTTGTAGAATTTGATATTAAGCATGAATATTGTCCTAGTATTTTCATGACCTTCTTGAAAGCTATTTAAGGATATATTGTTTATTTCAACATATCATTGCAAAAACCTTCTTCTTGATTTTAACCTTGAGTTGTTTATTCAGTTGTCAGGGTGCTATATGTTGAAATACATTGTGATGATTTTGTCTGTATTAACATGATTGTATATGTTTCATGAATAGTTTTCTCTAAGTCATTTAACCAGGCAAAAGAACAAATTTTATCAGTTGATATACATGTACATTTAGATAAAGATTTTTTTACTATGACTTTTTTTATTGAAGGGAATTATATTTTTCAATGATTCTATGCGGATAATTATACAAATTAATTAGTGTTTGAGGATAATTATTATAGAGAATTTTCAACAGGATCTTCAAGGGTTTTCTTGAACACAGATGTCTGCCTCCTATTTGCTAACATACCAGTAGAAGTTAGTTTTAATTTGGTGAAACAATGACATCTTTCACTAAAATTGGAAAAGAAAACAATGGCTGTTGCCAAGATGGAAAAGTTCGTAATCAGTTATGGAAATCAGATCATGGGGACACTATTTGTTGGAAGAATTTGATGCAAGTATGTTTAATTTGTGGGCTGAGTAACGGGCACAAATGTACATAGGCTAATTGTTTGTTTAATTTAGATCACAATATATTTCACCAAGTGATCATCAAATGTTGTATTTTCCGAGTTATAAGCTGCATAGCCGAGATTGAAATAGTAACACAAAGTTTAAAAAATATAAAAAATCTCTGGAATTGAAACAATACATGTACAGTGGAAACTCACTAAACCGGACAAGGTCCGGACTGGGCAAAATTTCCGGTTTAGTGAGGATTTGATGTATGGAGTAAGTTTACTCAAACTATTAACTGAGTTAACCCACGTAATTTAATGCTTGTTTAGTATGTTTGATAGTTTAATTAACGCACCGCTATAATTTGATTCAATCATAGAAGTCTTTAGATAAAACAACCCTCCAAAATGATCACTTAATAACCGTTTCTAGTTCTTTATTTTCTGCAACAAACAGATTAATGTTTCAATCAATTTTCTTTTCACAAGTTTGATTATTGCGCGACAGTTAATCCACAGCGCAATCATCATTATCGATTATCGAGTTAAAACAACATCACAGGTGTAATATTTAACGACGCACCGGCTATCAAAACAAAGTGACACGCGATTCGCAAATTCCTGATGCACAAAATTATTTTGACATGTTTGAACAAATAAACGTCAGGTTTTGTGAGGTAAAATTACGTTGACAACTAACAAATTATCTCGATTTTTTGTCCGGTATCCGGAATTCCGGGGTTCCGGTTTTGTAGGGATTTTGTTACATTTAAAATAGAAGGGGAAAACCGGGACTCTGAAAAAGTCCGGTATCCCGAGGATTCCGGTTTTGTGGAGATCTGGTTTAGTGAGTTTCCACTGTACATAAAAAAAAACCCTTTTTTTTTTTTGTTGCAAAATTAAGACCAAATATTGGTTATATTGAAGTACTGTCTACTTTTCACAAAAGAAAATTAATCATAATTTATGCTATTCTCATAACTCATTGTTCTGTATTTCCAGCGTTTCCGGGAGGAGTGCTCAGAGAAAGTGCGTACAGACATTGAAGACTATTTCGACTCATTCATATCCAATGTGGAGATCATCAGTCAGGCGGAACATGTCGACAACATTAAATCTTCCCTTAACTCTGCTCAGTGTGTATTCTTCAATTCATTCCTTTTCTTTTATAATATTCTTCCATAATTGTGTCGGTTCACTAGGCAATGGGCCTTCTAAATGATTAAGTTGATAGCCTGGCACCAACTTATTGTTTAAAGACCCAAAATGAATGTTAACCTGTGTGTTCAGTGCAAAATGAGCTTTAAGGTTATTTTGTGTTATTAATATTAAATGGTCATTTAGCGTGTTTTTAGCTCACCTGAGCACAAAGTGCTCAAGGTAAGCTATTGTGATCACCATGTGTCCGTCGTCCAATGTTGTCCGTCGTCGTCGTCCGTCGTCAACAATTTGACTGTTAACACTCTAGAGGTCAAATTTATAAAGGTGTTTCATGAAAGTTGGTCAGAATGTTTACATTAATTATCTCTAAGTCAAGTTTAAACCTGGGTCATGTGTGGTCAAAAACTAGGTCATAAGGTCAAATCATTGGAAAAGCTTGTTAGCACTCTAGAGGTCACATTTATGACTGTATCATCTGGAATCTTGGTCAGAATGTTTATATTGATTACCTCTAGGCCAAGTTCTAATCTGGGTCATGTGCAGTCAAAAACTAGGTCACCAGGTCAAATTTAAGAAAAAGCTTGTTAACACTCTAGAGGTCACATTTATAACTGTATCTTAATGACAGTTGGTCAGAATGTTTATATTAGTAATCTCTAAGTCAAGTTTAAATCTAGGTCATTTGTGGTCTAAAACAAGGTCATTAGGTAAAATCATAGGAAAAGCTTGTTAGCGCTCTAGTGGTGACATTTATGAGTGTATGTTCATGAAACTTAGTCAGAATGTTTATATTGATTAGCTCTAGGCCAAGTTTAAATCTGGATCATATGCGGCCTAAAAGTAGGTCACCAGTTTAATTTAAGGAAAAGCTTGTTAACACTCTAAGGGTCACATTTATAAATGTTATTTTTTATGGAAGTTGGTCAGAATGTTTATATTAGTAATCTCTAAGTCAAGTTTAAATCTGGGTCATGTGCGGTCAAAATCTAGGTCATTAGGTCAAATCATAGGAAAAGCTTGTTAGCACTCTAGAGGTCACATTTATGACTGTATGTCCATGAAACTTAGTCAGAATGTTTATATTGATTAGCTCTAGGCCAGGTTTGAATCTGGGTCATGTGCTGTTAAAAACTAGGTCACAAGGTCAAATAATAGGAAAAGTATTTTAACACTATAGAGGCCACATTTATGACCATATGTTCATGGAACTTGATCAGAATGTTATTGTTGATGATCTTTATTGGATCAGGTGAGCGATTCAGGGCCTTCAGGGCCCTCTTGTTTAATCTACATAATGGATTTTTGGTTATTCGTTCTTTTAAATGTTTAAATATGAATCTGTCGGGTGATCCCCTTGGGGAAGGCATAAGTCTGAACACTAAGGTATGATCTGGAGTTTTCTTGTTTTCTGTAAAATGTAAATGTAATCACATGTGACTTGAAGTAGACTTACTAGTGCAGGGTATAAATGTCTTTGTTAACTTATTTTGTTGTTACATGTATGATACATTCAAGTATTACATCACTTTATTCATTAGGTCTTACTGAGGGTAATGGGTATATAAAATGGTATTCGCTTCAATTTTCAATGTATCATGATATAAACATTAAAGCGCTCAAATGAGCATGCACGTGTTAAAAGTAGTTACCAATCCAAAATTGTCAATCATATATTTTAATGAAATTTCATAAATTATGCAACGTAAAAAGAATACATTGCCATGTATAGGTCTGCACATTTCTACCCGCAACTGTTTCACAAATTGTTTGTTGTATCGCAGATACTACTATATGATTATTGTAATGCAGGTAAATGTACAACTATTCTCTTCTAACACAGATGTCATGCCAACTGGAAACATGTTAAGCGTAAAGACAGAGTAATGTACGTATATCTGGAAAATGGTTTCTGGGAAAGATTTGTTTGTTTTATAAAATCACTGTTCTTCTTTCACGCCAGAATTTAATTTTAACGCATAAAATTATTCCAATGGAGTTGGAGTTTTAGCAAAGTACTTCACTTTTTCTTTTCAGCAAATATAATATTTTATCATGGGCTTAGCTAGTGATACTATCATTCTAAGTTATGATGTGAGTGACATCAGTTGCAAAAGCGAAGGATAAATGTGGCCAAAAATAACAAAGCTGGAAGATTTGATCGTTGGTGCAGACATAACATTGAATAGGCCTTGCTACAACCTTGTGAATTATATGCTTGGTCTATTACCACCCATTTCATTGGTCGAGAGGCTGTCACATGACCAACTATTAGAAAGTGATAAGAATGTTTTTTGTAAACAAACCTTCAAAATGCTGTTGATTTTGTTTTAGGAACACATTTCCCAATATGGGCGGAGAAAAGTATGTATAAATGCACTTGACATAGTCTGGTATACGTGTATTTATAGTCAGATTCATTTGGGTATATGGATTTAATTGATAACGGGAGATAGAAGAAGTGGTGTATATTGCTCCTTATAGACCAACCCGTGTCTTATTTTTAAATAGACTTTGGCTTACAGATTTCAGGCTTAGAAGAGAAACTGGTTAGGACCAGTAGATGACCCCTATTTATTTCGAGGTCAGTCGGTCAGAGGTCACATTGACCTTGAACTGGAAAACCTTGTCTGATCGCTTGGACACACAGTCCTCAAACTTGTTATAAACAAATTTGTTACCGCTTAAGCTGACATTTAAGCAGCTATCTGTACATCTGTACGGCTTTCATTGTCCATAGTCTTAACTTTTTATTATCCATTTAACGTATTAACTGCTGTCAGGAGGATGCATACATATTGCCGGATACCATCACTCATCAACTTCTATAACAACATTTAGAACTGGTCAAAAACTATACCTTTTATCACCAACTTGTAGGGATGTTGGTAATGAGCTTAAATTACCCCACATACATTTAATGCAATTGAATATGACTAATTGACTGCAATTAGGGGGTCATACAGGTGTTACAAACACTTTTTGTGTGCTTATAATGGCTATCAATCCAACAAGGCCCAATAGAGGGCAATTGTTACTTGACTGTGACAGCTCTTGTACAGTGTGCAGACCTGCAAAATGGTTTGATATTATTTTTATGCTGGATCCGGGGTAGAAATCAGAGGGCCATTTAATACCCAAGGGCAGATCAGAGTAACACCCTCTCCTTAGGGGGAAAACATTGATAGGTCCTAACCTCATTATTATACCCCCACAAAACAAAGTTTGGGGGAGTATATTTTTTTCTGAAGATTACTCATTGTAGGGTCGACAGATTTAAATTATTTTAGGTACACATGCATAATACATAAAATACAGGTCAAGGTCGACTTCGGTTGAAAAAATCCAATTTTCAATGGAGTTATTGCCCCTTATCAAATTATTTTGCATTAAGCAAAAAATGGAAATAGTTTATCATGCCTGTTTCATTGTGTGGGTTTTTTCACTCCTGTTTCAACTCTAACTTCAATATTGTTATTCATAAGTTAACATTCTAATCAGTAGACTATGGAACTGGCCATTATTAAGCAGGGCTTGAAAGATTATCTACTTTCTTTTACATCTCGCTTGGTTTTTGTATACTATAAAATGGCATGCAGTTTTTACTGGTGGAGGAAGAGCCTAACAACAAAGGTTTCATGTTGCCAAGTGCTTGTAAAACAGAAATAACAATTGTAAGCAAAGCTTCTGGTATTGTTGCACTTAAACTAATAGTCAATCATAAAGGGAGAATAATTATGGTCTACAAAATCTACTCTCAATTTATGATAACTGTATTTTTTTGGTTGGCCGTTTTCTTATGAAAAAAAATGTTTTTATTAGAATAAGTTAAATGTTAATGATATATTAACGGCAATAACTGTGGCAGTAACAATTTTTGAGGTATTTCCCTTATGGACTAAAACAATAACAGAAGGTTGGCGTTCGCTCCAGGATATTCTTTTCAGAGATGTTGATCCTGTCTGCCAATATATAGAGGATAATTGTTTGTTTCAGTGTAAGATTGTGATTTATTTCACTGTGTGAGCACCAAAAGATACAGAGTCACGAATGAATTATTCACTATTCAGTTTTTACGAGGTGAAATTAATTGCTATCTTACACTGAAAAAACAACAACTTTTTTATTTTATGCATAAAATTGTATGCCAATGCATTTAATTATGCTTATTAAAAAAATGTGCCAATTTGTATGTGCACATAATGTCACTTCGAAATGCCATTGTTGAAATTATATCCCAGGTCTGTGGGAGCTAACATTTGCTTTGGAACTGAGAGCAGGCTTAAATTTCAAAACAATGATATAAATATCATTCTATTTTTTTCCCCTGATAAATCTCTATAAACCATCGGAAAGCATATAATAAATTATGCCTGTTTGTTCTGAGGTACAGGATTATTGCCAGTGATCAAAACGAATAGAATGTATTGAAAGTAGTGTGTCAATAATAGTATTATGACTTGTGTGTGTTACTACATTTACCAGTGTAATTTAAAGTGAAACTCTTATTCAAAATCTATACATACACGTTTATAACAAACATATATTTTGACTGATAAGCCTTTAACTGCTTACTAAATAATGCCTTAATGGAAAAATTAATTACTGATAACAAGATTGTAACCATGTATAGCAGAAAGCGCAAAAATATTAAATGATTGGTGAATGCTAAGAGATTTACTGTGGTGTACTATAGTCTCACAGGGTAGAATACAGTGTTTTATACTCATTTCTTTGAAACTAAAACCATTATCCTGCATAAAAATAATTGTTTTAAACATTTATTCATCCTTTTTTAGAATATTAAAACAATATTAGTAATTGTTGTAAATCTTGCTTGGGAGTAAGAGTGCAGCTTTAAGTGAGAAAGCTACTGCATTGTATTTTTAAAGCAGTAATTTTAGAAGAAAACAGTCGTGAAAGGATTGTCATCACATACTTATTTAAGCACACTTATAGTTATAATCCCGTTTGCTGATATATTTAAAAACAAATTCTTAGACTAAACATCTTGTTTGTTTTACACTATTCAGTCAGAGACATTAAAAGAAAGACATTATAATCTAAAGAAGACATATGTTTTCATGCAGGCATTCAAAAGATGCAATATTCTTAGACAAAACATCTTGTTTGTTTTACACTATTCAGTCAGACATTAAAAGGAAGACATTATAATCTAAAGAAGACATATGTTTTCATGCAGGCATTCAGAAGTTGCAAAATTTTAGCACACGAGAAAATGTCAGCAATACAGAAAAAGAATATTGAGAATGATGATGGGGTCTTCCAATGAACACTAATTATGTCTTCTATTTCAGTCGTAAGAAGGAGAAAGGCGACCTCCCAGACAAAGAGTTTGTCACGAGGAATTCTGTACTCACGTGAGAATAGTTTTATATCTTACATCATTTATTATGAGCTTTTTTCTATACAAGATATTCTAAAGCTTAGGCATTTAGCCATGGTTTAAAAGGACAGGGTGTGGCAAAGAAGGGACATCTCAGGGTGAAAGGGCAATTTGTGGCCCAGTTGAAGGAACATTCGCTAAATATTTATTGTTGAAATTTATTGTTGTCACCTGTCTATAACTCTTCAGCTTAATCCCTTAAAACAGATTGAAAATAGAATTGATAAAGAAATGACTGTATATGTCGGCTTGTTGTCTGTTTCAGGGACCTGTTCGAGATCAGCCACATCCGCAGCATCTACCACATGTTCATTGCCACTCTCATCATCTTCTCCATCAACACTCTCTTCATGGACATTGTCGAGAAACAATCGTAAGTTTGTCAGCTTGTCTGGTTTTTAGCTCGACTATTCGAAAAATAAGGAGAGCTATACTACTCACCCAAGCATTGGCGTCAGCGTCGGCGTCACCCCTTGGTTAAGGTTTTGCGTGCAAGCACACATAGGTTAATATCTCAGCAACTACTTTAGGTATTGCATTTAGACTTGATACAATGGTACTCAACCATCCAACCTACTTTATTAATCAAGTTAGATAACTCTAGTTTGCAGTTAATGCAAATAATAGGCCTTTATTATTTGACTTAGAAATTCAGGTTAAGGTTTTGCGTGCAAGCACACATTGGTTAATATCTCAGCAACCGCTAGAGGTATTGCATTGAGACTTGATGCAATGGTACTCAACCATCCAACCTACTCAATTAACCAAGTAAGATAACTCTAGCTTGCATTTAATGCAAATAATTGCCCTTTATTATTTGACTTAGAAATTCTGGTTAAGGTTTTGCGTGCAAGCACACATTGGTTAATATCTCAGCAACAACGGGAGGTATTGCATTGAGACTCGATACAATGGTACTCAACCATCCAACCTACTTAATTAACTAAGTAAGATAACTCTAATTTGCATTTTGTGCAAATAATTGCCCTTAATTATTCGACTTAGAAATTCTGGTTAAGGTTTGCGTGTAAGCAGACATAGGTTAATATCTCAGCAACTGCTTGAGGTATTGCATTGAGACTTGATACAATGGTACTCAACCATCCAACCTACTAAAATAAACAAGTAATACAACTCTAATTTGCATTTAATGCAAAATAATTGCACTTTATTATTCGACTTAGAAATTCTGGCTAAGGTTTTGCATGTTACCACATTTAAGTTAATATCTCAGCAACTACTGGATGTATTGCATTGAGACTTTATAAAATGGTACTCAACCATCCAATCTACTTTAAAAAAAAAGTAAGATAACTTTTGTTTGCATAAATTTCAAATAATGGCCCCTTTTTTATTCGACATAGAAATTCTTGTTAAGGTTTTGCATGTAGCAACTTTTAAGTCAATACCTCAGCTTATACATCATGTATTGCATTGAAACTTTACACACAGGCTCCCAACCATTTAACTTTCTTATTTAAGCAAGTAAGATAACTCTATCTTTCATATTATATAATTTTTGCCCCTTTATTATGCGACTTAGAAATGCTGGTTAAGGTCTTGCATGTTAGCTCACATAGGATATTATCTCAGCAATTACTTGATGTCTTGCATTGAGACTTTATACAATGGTATTCAACCACCCAACCTAATTGAATAACCAAGTTTGATAACTGTATTTTGCAAATAATGGGCCTTTATTATTACACTTTCTGGTTAAAATTTTGCATGTAACCACATTTATGTTAATATCTCAGCACATCATGTATTGCATTGGAATCTAATCTAACAGTGATCCATGCATGTTTCGCCAGAACTTTCAATCCTTACACTGTAAAGCGGCGGAATAGTCGAGCGCGCTGTCTCTGTGACAGCTCTTGTTATTATCCTGGCTCTTCAAATCTTGATGTCTGTTGAAAATTTTATAGTGTTGGCTGTATCTAAAAAAATCACATTTTCATAAACAAGGCATGTTATTGTTGCTTAATAAATGAAGAGTTATGGCCCTTTACCATCTGAAAAAATCTGGATGAACCTTATTATTGGCTAATAGTAGTTCTTGTTAGTTGTCAATCTATTAAGAAGAAATTATAAAGAATGTTGCTTTATGAACTCATTGCATGTGACCTCTTTTTTGAAAGTGAGAGTGGTCTAGAACCAGTAGTATAGATGTCAGTCTGGCAATCAGGAGGTTGAGTGTTTGAGGTCCACAATGGGGACGTTCTCATGACCTCTCTTAAGGGACACTAGTACTGGTCTCTACCCAGGAAACAGATTAAGAATTATTCATTTAAGCTTTAAACTGTTTTAAGAATCAAGCTACAATAAACAAGTATGGCTTACATATAGTGGGTACTTTTTCCCACGAAATTGTCATCAGTTTCAAACTAATTTTTTTATAAAAAATGAACGATGAACGGGGAGGAGGTCAAGGGTCAAGGTTACGGTGATTTTACTTGAAACTTAATGTGGGCTCCTGACATGCGACAAATGATTGGCAGAATACTAGATTATTCATATTGCTCTGTTTCAGACTGGGCCTGGATTTTGGGTTAATCCAGTGGGGCCTCGGTAAGTCCCCGAAGGTTGTATCTTGCTGGCTATGGATGCAGTGTGCCACCCTGGTTGTCGTCTACCCGGGATTCTATTGCTGGAGTTATTACCGCACAGAGGGAAAACCTGGTATAATCTTTATGTGAATACTTTCATAAGAGTTTATATTAAAATATGAAGAAAGTAAAAATCTTTGTTGAGGTAACTTTTAAACCTTTTATAAACATGTGACATGACTTGTATAGTTAGTTTGGTGAACAATTTTGGTTCTTACAGGAATCATAGACTACCTTGACCTACTGGTGTATATTATGTACCAGGGTGCATTTCTTTGTTATCATTACAGGAGTCCTAGACTACCTCGTCCTACTGGTGTACATGTTGTACCTGGGTGCATCTCTCTGTTATTATTACAGGAATCCTAGCTGCTGTACATTGTGTACCACTGTGCATCTCTTTGTTAACCAGGTTTTCACATAGTGAAACCTGGTTATTAGAATGACGAACGTCGTTGTTCGGGCGGGCGGGCGGGCGACGTCAAACTCACCTATGAAACTAAATAACTTTAGTACGGGTTGACATATCTTGACCAAACTTGGTCTATAGAAAGAGTTTATGGGTAACTTTAATGGGATTGCGTTTGGGGTCCCTAGGGTCAAGGTCAAGGTCACTGTTACTAAAAATAGAAAAACGGTTGAAACTGAATAACTTTAGTTAGGGATGACATATCTTGACAAAACTTAGTCTATAGGAAGAGTTTATGGAGACCTTTCATGGGATTGCGATAGGGGTCCCTAGGGTCAAGGTCAAGGTCACTGTTACTAAAAATAGAAAAACGGTTGAAACTGAATTACTTTAGGAAGGGTTGACATATCTTGACCAAACTTGGTCTATAGAAAGAGTTTATGGGAACCATTCATGGGATTGCGTTTGGGGTCCCTTGGGTCAAGGTCAAGGTCACTGTTACTAAAAATAGAAAAACAGTTGAAACTAAATAACTTTAGTGAGGGTTGACATATCTTGACTAAACTTGGTCTATAGGAAGAGTTTATGGTTACTTTTCATGGGATTGCGTTTGGGGTCCCTAGGGTCAAGGTCAAGGTCACTGTTACTAAAAATAGAAAAAAGGTTGAAACTGAATAACCTTAGTAAGGGTTGACATATCTTGACTAAACATGGTCTATAGGAAGAGTTTATGGATACCTTTTATAGGATTGCGTTTGGGGTCCCTATGGTCAAGGTCAAGGTCACTGTAACTAAAAATAGAAAACGGTTGAAACTGAATAATGTTTAGTTAGGAATGACATATCTTGACTAAACTTAGTCTATAGGAAGAGTTTTTGGAGACCTTTCATGGGATTGCGTTTGGGGTCCCTAGGGTCAAGGTCAAGGTCACTGTTACTAAAAATAGAAAAATGGTTGAAACTGACTAACTTTAGTAAGGGTTGACATATCTTGACCAAACTTGGTCTATAGAAAAAGTTTATGGGTACCTTTCATGGGATTGCATTTGGGGTCCCTAGGGTCAAGGTCACTGTTACTAAAAATAGAAAAACAGACACAGGCTGAAAAACCTGGTTTCGTCGCATTGCAGCGATTCTTGTTATTATTACAGGAGTCCTAGACTACCTCAGCCTACTGGTGTACATGTTATACCAGAGTGCATTTCTCTGTTATTATTACAGGCGTCCTAGACTACCTCAGCCTACTGGTGTTCATTGTGTACCTGGGTGCATCTCTTTGTTATTATTACAGGAGTGCTAGACTACCTCAACCTACTGGTGTACATGTTGTACCAGAGTGCATTTCTCTGTTATTATTACAGAAATCTTAGACTACCTCGGCCTACTGGTGTACATGTTGTACCAGAGTGCATTTCTCTGTTGTTATTACAGGAGTCCTAGACTACCTCGGCCTACTGGTGTACATGTTGTACCAGAGTGCATTTCTCTGTTATTATTACAGGAATCATAGACTACCTCGGCCTACTGGTGTACATGTTGTACCAGAGTGCATTTCTCTGTTATTATTACAGGAGTCCTAGACTACCTCGGCCTACTGGTGTACATTGTGTACCTGGGTGCATCTCTTTGTTATTATTACAGGAGTCCTAGACTACCTCAACCTACTGGTGTACATGTTGTACCAGAGTGCATTTCTCTGTTATTATTACAGGAATCATAAACAACCTCGGCCTACTGGTGTACATGTTGTACTAGGGTACATTTCTCTGTTATTATTACAGGAATCATAGACTACCTCGGCCTACTGGTGTACATGTTGTACCAGAGTGCATTTCTCTGTTGTTATTACAGGAATCATAGACTACCTCGGCCTACTGGTGCACATTGTGCACCAGAGTGCATTTCTCTGTAATTATTACAGGAATCTTCGACTACCTCGGCCTACTGGTGTACATGTTGTATCAGGGTGCATTCCTCATATTGCCAGTATGGTTCATCATTGAACAAGAAATGCCTCCAGCATCAGCAGTCATTATTGCTACAGAACAGGTATGGGTTTTGTATATGACATCAACTTTTTGTGTATGATATGAAAAATTATCTTAAAACTACTTTAAACTAGGGATGGCAACGAGTACCCGAGTACTCGATCGAACGTCCGAGTACTCAAATACCAAATCACTACTCGAGTACTCGGAAAAAAAAATGAAAAAATCTATAAAAAAATCACCAAATACACGATTTACAGACAAAATATCAGATCTGGTTAGTTGCCAAGAGAACAAATTAAAGTCCCTCTAATCCCCGCTGTGTACACAATTGGCCTCAATCAATTAGTTGATAGTTGTTGTGATAGTTGCAAACTGTGAACAAAGGACAAAAAATAGCAAATTAGCATGATGTCAATTAGCGAAGTTTTGATAGCGGTACTTTCACCTACACAATTCTATTGTATACCAATTAGAGACCTTTCACCAAACAATGGATGCTAACGAGCGAAAGAGTATCGAGAATTGATTTCTTAATGGGCGTATTTTAACTATTTTTGCAATGATTATCACAATTGATTGGTTGATATTTTAAATCAAGAACTATGAATATTAATGAGGTAAACAACAATTACACAGTACGAAAAACTATCATTTAAAAAAAATTAAGTTGTAGAGTAAACAACTGAACATCGTATTGAATTTCGTTCACTATTTTTATGTATGCTATTAATTTTCGTTCATTGTAATTCTGATTGTTGTTCATTTCTGCAGTGCAAACTTGTATAAAATGAAACGAATAAGACAAATTAAAAGCCAGAAACAACATTTGTTTTCTTTTTATATCATTTTTTGTTAAAATACGTAATGAAAGTTTACTTTAAAGGTGAAAATGACCAATAATACGACCAACGCACAATATACGTCATGAACGATACATCTATACACAATCTAGTCTTTGCAAACACATAATCAATTTTCCCGAGTAATCGAGTACCCGAGTACTCGATCGAACGATTGTCCGAGTATTCGAGTATAAATTTTACTACTCGTTGCCATCCCTACTTTAAACAGATACCAAAACTTTGTGTCTGAGAAAATGATACAACACTATTGAATGTGAGTTTGGTTTGTGGTCACTGAGACAGACAAATCGATTTTCTCCAGGTACTCTGGCTTCCCTCACAACTCAAGAACAAGCTCTTGCTTAACAAGGAGATATTAATATGCTGTAATAACTTGTTTTTTAATCGTTGTGAAATAAATAAGTTTGAACTGACACAGGAGATAATCTTTCATTTGCTTCAATTTCAGATTCGCTTTTTGATGAAATCGCATGCATTTGTGAGAGAAAACTTTCCCAAGGTGCTATTGTTCCGCAAAGAAGGTCAGTCTACATTCATTATGGTTTGATAAAACATGTTAAAATCATGTACAATTTCTGTACAATAATACTATCATTTGATTAAGGATTCATGAGAATTGCTTCTTTGAGCGCTTTTTGTGCTCATTATTATGCGGGACATAACTTTATGAACAATACAAAAATAGAACCCATGGCCAGATTATGATTTAGACAAGGATTTACTTTCAGCTTATGTTATATCATATATGTGACATCAGAAAACAGTCCTAAACTGAACATTTACCGGTACTGTAATTTTCAGACAGCAAGGATCATGAACAGAGTGACATGTGCCCTGGTTTCTCCAAGTACTTGTACTTCTTGTTTGCCCCCACACTCGTATACAGAGACAACTACCCCAGGTATGTAACAAATGATAACATAGGAAAAGATAGAAAAAGTAATATACATGTTTATTATATGCTTTCAGAGGTTTATAGGGATTTATAAGTGAAATAAAAATTGAATGTTTTTCACCCTTTTGAAAATTGAGCACACAGCCACTTGCATATCAAACATTTCTGAAATGATGTTACATTCACGTACAATTTGGCATGCTTTTCTAAAAACTATAATCATCAGTCATGATATATCTTTTTTTAGGCATATAATAAACAGAAAAATAGTTAATTCGATGTAAGATAGCAATAAATTCCACCAAAAGTAAACGTTTCACTTGTGGCTATGCCATTCATGAAATATAGCCTTTGTGAAATATATTGCGATCCTACACTGAATGAAACAATATTTGCTTTAAAATGAAAAGTTAAAAAGTACCAGTAAACAAAATCAAAACATCTAGATAAATGTTAGGAACATCTGTCAGTGACTCTGTGTGATTTGTGTTATAGACAGTATGTGATATCAAGTGGAAAAATACCCTTTGGTCCTAGAATGTTAGAATGACATAGCTTTATAAATTTTTGCTACTAAAATTTTTTTGGAAGATATGCACTTTGATGATTGCAATGAATATTCTGTTTTAAAGAACTGCCAACATTCTATGGAGCTATATCATCAGTAAGTTTGGCAAGGTGCTACCCTGTCTGTTGTACATATACCGAATCTGTGAGTAATGGCAGCATTCACGCACTATATCTGTGAGAGGTGTTGGTGTACACACACTATGTCTGTGAGAGGTGCTGGTGTACACACACTATGTCTGTGAGAGGTGCTGGTGTACACACACTATGTCTGTGAGAGGTGCTGGTGTACACACACTATGTCTGTGAGAGGTGCTGGTGTACACACACTATGTCTGTGAGAGGTGCTGGTTTGCACACACTATGTCTGTGAGAGGTGCTGGTGTACACACACTTTGTCTGTGAGAGGTGCTGGTGTACACACACTATATCTGTGAGAGGTGCTGGTGTACACGCACTATGTCCTTGAGAGGTGCTGGTTTGCACACACTATGTCTGTGAGAGGTGCTGGTGTACACACACCATATCTGTGAGAGGTGCTGGTGTACACACACTATGTCTGTGAGAGGTGCTGGTGTACACACACTATGTCTGTGAGAGGTGCTGGTTTGCACACACTATGTCTGTGAGAGGTGCTGGTTTGCACGCACTATGTCTGTGAGAGGTGCTGGTTTGCACACACTATGTCTGTGAGAGGTGCTGGTGTACACACACTATGTCTGTGAGAGGTGCTGGTTTGCACACACTATGTCTGTGAGAGGTGCTGGTGTACACGCACTATGTCTGTGAGAGGTGCTGGTGTACACGCACTATGTCTGTGAGAGGTGCTGGTGTACACGCACTATGTCTGTGAGAGGTGCTGGTGTACACGCACTATATTTGTGAGAGGTGCTGGTGTACACACACCATATCTGTGAGAGGTGCTGGTGTACACACACCATATCTGTGAGAGGTGCTGGTGTACACACACTATGTCTGTGAGAGGTGCTGGTGTATACGTACACGCACTATATTTGTGAGAGGTGCTGGTGTACACACACCATATCTGTGAGAGGTGCTGGTGTACACACACCATATCTGTGAGAGGTGCTGGTGTACACACACCATATCTGTGAGAGGTGCTGGTGTACACACACCATATCTGTGAGAGGTGCTGGTGTACACGCACTATATCTGTGAGAGGTGCTGGTGTACACGCACTATATCTGTGAGAGGTGCTGGTGTACACACACCATATCTGTGAGAGGTGCTGGTGTACACACACCATATCTGTGAGAGGTGCTGGTGTACACACACCATATCTGTGAGAGGTGCTGGTGTACACACACTATATCTGTGAGAGGTGCTGGTGTACACACACTATATCTGTGAGAGGTGCTGGTGTACACACACTATATCTGTGAGAGGTGCTGGTGTACACGCACCATATCTGTGAGAGGTGCTGGTGTACACGCACCATCTGTGAGAGGTGCTGGTGTACACACACCATATCTGTGAGAGGTGCTGGTGTATACACACAATATCTGTGAGAGGTGCTGGTGTATACACACTATACCTGTGAGAGGTGCTGGTGTACACACACTATGTCTGTGAGAGGTGCTGGTTTGCACACATTTTATCAGTGAGAGGTGCTGGTGTACACACACTATATCTGTGAGAGGTGCTGGTGTATACACACTATACCTGTGAGAGTTGCTGGTGTACACGCACTTTATCAGTGAGAGGTGCTGGTTTATACACACTATACTTGTGAGAGGTGCTGGTGTACACGCACCATATCTGTGAGAGGTGCTGGTGTACACACACTATGTCTGTGAGAGGTGCTGGTGTACACACACTATACCTGTGAGAGGTGCTGGTGTACACACACCATATCTGTGAGAGGTGCTGGTGTACACACACTATGTCTGTGAGAGGTGCTGGTGTACACACACTATACCTGTGAGAGGTGCTGGTGTACACGCACCATATCTGTGAGAGGTGCTGGTGTACACACACTATACCTGTGAGAGGTGCTGGTTTGCACACATTTTATCAGTGAGAGGTGCTGGTGTACACGCACCATATCTGTGAGAGGTGCTGGTGTATACACACTATACTTGTGAGAGGTGCTGGTGTACACACACTTTATCAGTGAGAGGTGCTGGTGTACACGCACCATATCTGTGAGAGGCGCTGGTGTATACACACTATACTTGTGAGAGGTGCTGGTGTACACACACTTTATCAGTGAGAGGTGCTGGTGTACACGCACCATATCTGTGAGAGGTGCTGGTGTACACACACTATACCTGTGAGAGGTGCTGGTTTGCACACACTTTATCAGTGAGAGGTGCTGGTGTACACGCACCATATCTGTGAGAGGTGCTGGTGTACACACACTATGCCTGTGAAAGGTGCTGGTGTACACACACTATATCTGTGAGAGGTGCTGGTGTACACACACTATAACTGTGAGAGGTGCTGGTGTACACACACTATATCATTCTGTGAGAGGTGCTGGTGTACAGCATTATACCTGTGAGAGGTGCTGGTGTACACACACTATATCATTCTGTGAGAGGTGCTGGTGTACACGCACTATGCCTGTGAGAGGTGCTGGTGTACACACACTATATCATTCTGTGAGAGGTGCTGGTGTACACACACTATATCATTCTGTGAGAGGTGCTGGTGTACACACACTATACCTGTGAGAGGTGCTGGTGTACACACACTATACCTGTCAGAGGTGCTGGTGTACACATACTATGCCTGTGAGAGGTGTTGGTGTACACACACTATATCTGTGAGAGGTGCTGGTGTACACGCACTATATCTGTGAGAGGGGCTGGTGTACACACACTATGTCTGTGAGAGGGGCTGATGTACACACACTATGTCTGTGAGAGGTGCTGGTGTACACACACTATATCTGTGAGAGGGGCTGGTGTACACACACTATATCTGTGAGAGGTGCTGGTGTACACACTATATCTGTGAGAGGGGCTGGTGTACACACACTATAACTGTGAGAGGTGCTGGTGTACACACACTATATCATTCTGTGAGAGGTGCTGGTGTACACACACTATATCATTCTGTGAGAGGTGCTGGTGTACACACACTATATCTGTGAGAGGGGCTGGTGTACACACACTATATTTGTGAGAGGTGCTGGTGTACACACACTATATCAGTGAGAGGGGCTGGTGTACACACACTATATCTGTGAGAGGGGCGGATGTACACACACTATATCTGTGAGAGGGGCTGGTGTACACACACTATATTATTCTGTGAGAGGTGCTGGTGTACACACACTATATCTGTGAGAGGGGCTGGTGTACACACACTATATTTGTGAGAGGTGCTGGTGTACACACAATATATCTGTGAGAGGTGCTGGTGTACACACACTATATCTGTGAGAGGGGCTGGTGTACACACACTATATCTGTGAGAGGTGCTGGTGTACACACACTATATCATTCTGTGAGAGGTGCTGGTGTACACACACTATATTTGTGAGAGGTGTTGGTGTACACACACTATATTTGTGAGAGGTGCCAGCATATACCAACTACATCTTTGACTTATATTCAACAGTCTAGTGACTTAGACATGTACTTAAATGGAGCATTTAAATCCAGCGAATGTTGACAACAGATGTCAGTGGCTTCAGTCAAATGCTAGCCTGTCTATTTTACACATAATAATCTGCGATACATTCTGCACTCCAGTGTAACTCTTAACTTCAAATTTTAAGATATCTGTTGATCTGATGCATTATGTTTTGTCTTCCACAGAACTGCCAATATCTGTGTGGATATATTTTGTACTAATGCATTACCGGTATGTTTTGTCCTCCCCAGAACTGCCAATATCCGCTGGAGCTACGTAGTCAGTAACTTTGGCCAGGTGCTAGCCTGCCTGCTGTACACATACTATATCTTTGAGAGATTCTGTGTGCCAGTGTTCCACAATTTCAACCAGGATCATGTCTCCGCCCGGCTCTTCCTCACTTCCATGTTCAACTGCATGCTGCCGGGAACTCTCGTTCTACTGATAGGTATGGGAAATGATTTCGTATAGAATGGCCATGCCCTCTTTTATAGACGGAATCAACGGTGTAATAAAAAGAAATGTGACTATTTTATTGAGCTTTTTTTTAACTATATCTGTTATATAAATACTTAAAATGCAAATAAGATACACCTTGCTGAGCTGTGGTAAATAAAATAACATACTCATTTTTGCTTCTTTAAATTACAAACACTCAACACTTCCAGGTTTCTTTGCTATACTTCACTCCTGGTTGAATGCTTTTGCTGAGATGCTGAGATTTGCGGACAGAATGTTTTATAAGGTAAAAGTCTGTCTTCTGTACATCCATACACCTGAAATAATTGGATGTACCCAACTTAAAAATTATCAGTTCAAATGATGATTGCCAAGTGTCGATAACAATTATGTAAACTATTGTTATCCACTATTCCTTACGTTCAACTGGATTCAGTTTAAATTATGAGATCAATTATTTATCGAAATGACCTCCGATTATAGTCGAATGCCGATAATCAATAATGGTTTTGTCTGACAGCACATAATGTTTGATGATTATCTGAATTATTAAATGTATTTCTCCTCCAGGACTGGTGGAACATGACCTCGTTTGCGAGTTACTACCGTACCTGGAACATTGTGGTTCATGACTGGCTTTATACCTACGTGTATAGAGATTGCTGCAAGGTGCGTGTTTTATCATTTTTTTGTTGAGGGCAGTTTTGTGTTTAATAAGGTTATTAGTACTGTGTTCTGATCAAGAAGGTCGTATTTAACTCAAGGGTATTAAATTGAGGTTCTGATTTTATGAGGCGCTTGCGGACTGAAATCGAAATCTGTAAAATCCATATGATTCAAATAGGACCTCCAGATCAAGTTACAGAACCAAAAACCCTATCAATTTATACATTACTACTTTAATTCATTATAAGGTATGTAAATTTATTTTGAATTAAATTTTAATGATGCACTATTTGATTTATGGTAACATTGAGCAATGGACTTGTTATGATGTGACGCCAGCAGAGTGGAATACAATCCGTATTGCATTAGGTGGAATACAGACTATTATATTATGAATTGACCGAAAATGCTTATCTGGTGTGCTAGTAAAGATTTTCTTAAACTTCCCATTATTAACAAGGATTTATAACCATCAGATTCATTATCAAGAACCTAGGCAACTTGATTGTGTTGTTTAGTATCACGTATAAATAATTTTTCAACAAATTCTAAGAGTGAAGATCAATGTATGATACCAGTAGCTGTTCAAAAGCTGAATGGTTGTATATGAATGGCCTCAGTGATCAACCAATAAAATAGATTTAAAAAAATGTGTTATTTTAATAATTTATCTCATTATTGTAGTGAGAATGGTACAGTGCTGTAGGTGTTGGCCTCTAACCCATAATGTCATGGATACAATCCTCACCAGTAGCAACTTTTTCTAACTTTGCAAAATGGGGGAAGTGAACTTGAGAATGTTTCATATCCACTTTACACTGTTTCCTCTATAAAGCTATAATAAACTGCTATGTCCTAAACTTACCCATTACAGTTATTCGGTCCCAAGCAGAGGGGTCTATCCATGGCATCGGTGTTCCTGCTGTCCGCGGTGTTTCATGAATATGTTCTCATTATGGCGCTGGGGTTTTTCTACCCTGTGCTGTTTGTCATGTTCATGGGGGCAGGATGTAAGTATACAACTTTTTTTTTATTTCAAAATGGGTTTTGATAGTTTGTGTTCAGTCACTTCTCAACACATGTATATATTATACCAATAAGCACTCTTGGATGTTACCGGTACATTAATGTCACTTTCCTGATATTTTTAGAGATTTTTTGAGCCAGTTTTTTGGTATGTGACCATTAAGGTTTGTGGAAATGTTATTATTTACAGCTTAATGAACGCTTACATTATATATAGTAGTTAAATATCTATGATAAAGTGTGGGGAATGGATGATTCAATTAATGCTTAAAGATATAAACAGTCCTCAAGGTAGCATGATGGGAGTTTTACTGTGTATCTGGTTATATTGATTAAAACTCTATCTTGTATTTCAGTTGGGTTTATCTTTGTGAAGGGTACATCTCGTAGCTGGAACGTTTTCCTTTGGTTAGCCCTGCTGATGGGAATGGGTATTCTGCTCTGTCTCTACACCATCGAGTGGTACGCCAGGCAAAACTGCAAACAGTTCTCAGTAAGTGGAAAAATGATCCATAATGAACAAGGGAAGTGCAACGAGCAATACTAGGTCTTATTTATGTGTATAAAGACAAGGACCTTCAAGCATGTATTTGACTATTTCTGCTTATTGTGGGTCATATTGCCTAGCAACTGCATGTAGCAATATATACGTTCTATATAAAGACAAAAACCTAAATATGGTGGTGTAGCTGGACATTCTGGATTGAGTATCTGATGGGCATACTTATCTACTTGCAAAAAAGGAACTTCACAGAAGGCAATGCAATGGACAAAAAATCGTTTTTTATAAGCAAACTTTAAGTAAATCAAGATTACCTCTTCATTATTTCAACTTCCTGAAAAGAAAAATCATAAGTGTTCTTTCATGTTTGGAGGTTGTTGTTTTTTCAAACTAGGAACTACATGTACCTTAAAAGAAATAAAAAATTGTTTTGTTTTCATTTAGGAAAGAAACATTATTATTAAAATTTACAATGCCAAAATTAATAAATTCCATTTTGTTTTAGGATGATTTCCTTGACATCCTGATACCTCGATCCTGGACGTGTAATGGTTTGAATGGCTCAGCCTCTTGAGCCTACATTACAGCAGGGCCGCCACTGGGAACATACTTGTATATAAGTTCATAGGAAATGCTATATTTTGGAACAAATATATTTTTATGAACAAATTCTTGAAATGTATGGTAAACCATGTATATTTGTGCCTTCATCATTTTAAATATGTAAGAAGTGAAATGACATGACACATTGAAGCCAAATTTTTTTTTTCTTCTCAATTCTATATTTCTAGAATGAACATGTGATATTGTATCAGAATTTGTGCCGTCATAGTTTGTAGTGTTTTTTCTTTGGATTTCTGTTTTTTGTTAATTGCTTTTTATAGAAATAATTTATTTTATTCACTACAAATTATTGTGCCATTGGACAAAGTCTTATTTCATGTAGTTGTTTTTCCATCACAATGAACAAAATTGTATAAGTTTCCAAACAGAAGAAAGTAAAGATTTTTTAGTATTGATGATTAAGTATTAGAGTTTTCAGGAGAAAACTAATAAATTGTATGCAGTAGAATTGCTATACTTTAAATATGTTTCTATGTATGTATGTATGTATGTATGTATGTATATATGTAACATATTTTTCTCAATAAGGAACTATTTTATTGTTCAAGAGTATACTTAAAGGCCTCTGTTACTTATTTCATTTGCATTATGATTGTTGAATGCTGTATATACAGGATCTGTCACGAGTCATCATATGATACACAATTTAATTCAACTAGTTTAGGAAATTTGTAAGTAGGCAGGGGTTTGGCACTCTGAATACATTTGGGGAATATCTGATTACGAGTGTTATAAAGAAACTATGTGATGGTTATATTAAACCAGAAACAAGGTAAGCATGTGATAAATATTTTCCTGCCACAATTATTTTTAAAAGTTTTTGCTTGCTCAGAATTTGAAATAATATTAAAAAATCACTGTTTTAGGATCTGATGTAAAATTATTTGAAATGTTGATGCCTGGTGCCACCATGTTAATTTGGTATCAAATGAAATCAGTAGTCATGGCTCTTTCCATACAGAAAGAGCTTGCGGATAAATTACAATATATTCACTTATGTGTATGGAACTTAATGAATGTGTTATTGACATATTTGCACAATTCTGTGATTACACCCACTGCTCTCGCGATTGAAATTGTACAACTCCAAATTTGTGTTGGTGTATAATAATGAGTGGAGTATCTATTCCGTGTTCATGTATATTTGTATGTATAAATATGTTGTTTTTCTTAATAGTTATGTTTAATCTTCTTATAGAAAAATCATGTATATACATTATTTGGCATTTTGGCATTTTGGGCATTTTGTTTAAGCAATTTTTGCCTTTTCAAGGGTTGTTCTTAAAATTTGTGGACATTAGCAAATCACATCGAGTATTAATGTAAATAATATAACATATACAATATGTCATTCAATATTTTATGAAGAAGTATTGAAAATGTCATTCAAAAATACTGATTGGAAGCCTTTTTGTGTGTAGTTTTAACAACCACCCCTTACGGCACGGAGCACTTTGAGATGTCATGGTGTCAAGAAATATGAAAAAGGGATTTTATGTCAAGACTTTAACCTGCCGGTATTTTTGCTGTGTTTTGTCTTATTGTGTTCGTATTCATAATTTTTATTATAAAACTATGAAGATAAATTAACTGTAAATAGGACCATCTATATGTTGCGTTTTTCTTCCAAATTTTTCTCATGTACTATATAAGTTAAATTGTGGTTGCTCACTACCTCTAAGACACATTTGAACGCAGTTTCAAGGTCAGAAACATTTTGTTTTTAGCCATGATTGGGTGAAATTTGTACCGACTTTAGTCACATATGCATATTCCTATCAAGTGTAAAGATGATAAAGTGTAAGGATTCAATGCCAAAAAAATTGCAAAAAGGATTTTTGCTCTGTGTTTGCATCAATGTCAAGTTTTTAGATATTGCTATTTTCGACGAGTTTCTCACTCCTCAGAGTTCTAATAATGTTTATGATCATTTTTTGTGCAATGTTTTAAGAGTTATTCAGGTTATTTAGGATCAAATTTTATGTTGAGTTATGTCTCATATTATTTTTGTATTAAGCAAACTGTGTTTAAAGTATTTTATTACCCAAAATTTTTTGAAAGAGCTGCGTGTTCCATACCCTTAGGTTCCTACACAACAATTGGTGTCATTTTGAAAAGTTAAATCAACATTACATTACTACATGTATATTGATATTGAAAAAAATACCAATTTTGTCCATATACTTTAAGAAAAGCCCTTGTACATGTACATTATTTGTTAAATGATCTCTTGATGTTTTTATCATGTATCATAGGTGCTCAAATGCAGTTAAAATAACTGATTATGAACATCTACTCTAGAAACACAATTTTAATATGGCCTCATATTCATACTTTTTTATATAAACATTTCGTGACATACGACCATTTGTCTTAGAGTAATGTGCATATCTTTAATGATCTTTTGGCTTATCTCAATTTCATTGACCCAAGCCAACAATTTTGTGGCAAATAACAATTTCTTACCTTGATATAATCTTAAAACATAAATTTTTTGTGTCAAAAATATAAAATCAGAAAAACGTTTATAATGATTTTCATTATGATAATATCTGGTGTCAAGGCGGAGTGCAGGTGTAGTGAACACTTCAGTGATAGCTGTAGTATTCCTCCACATCAGAATGGTAGTTGTCTCAAATAACAGATAACAATGTTTTGTCACTTTTATGACTAGTCACACTCCTGTTACAACTAGTACTGATATGTTTCAATGCAATCTTAGGTTTATAAAAGGCTTCAATCTCAGGAGTTTAAAGAGGGCATATGAACCCCCCAATGTCAGGGATCTTGTTTGTTTCATAAACATGTACATGTAGAAATCTTGTTCACAAAATGTAAAAATGTAAATAAATATTTTTTTCATTGAAAATATCTATACACTGCATTTTGTTTATGGAGTCTAAGATGTGTTATATTTTATAAAATGCCAAGACTTGTGCAATAAATTTCTTTCTTTCAGAAAAAAAGAGAGTTTGTTTTCTTGTAGTTTCATTGTTATTGGTGACTTCAATACAACAGTATCTGTATGAATGGCATCTTTAAAGCATGAGTAAATATCTACATGTAACTTTTATTTTCTATCTGTATGCGTTCAAATATAATAATTCATACATGCCATATCCCCTGGCTGGGGGAAAAATTCCCCGGAATTCCGACCCATCCCCTGGTCCCTCGCCAGCGGATCCATATCCCCTGGAATTAAAAAAAATAAGTGGGGTTTTTTTATTGATTTTTTTAAACTTGCTTAAGGTTGACGGTGGAAAGCATCCTTAACATTATGAGTGTGAAATTCCATGAAGGACCATGATGACACAGTCCAAAAATTATTGTAATTAGAGCGTATTTCTGTATTTATTCTTATATTATCCTTTGTATCCACATTAATGACCAAGGTGAAACGAGGATATATTAATGTATTAATCGCCGTGTAAATATTGCAGACACGAGGGATTCTCCAACACCGTCAATGCAAGGTGACAAAATTGCCGAAAGGAGCAGTTACCAAAATTTGCGGCACGAAAAACAAACTGGCCACTTCACCGCAAACGCTAACATTAGACATCCGGTAGGACAGTTTACCAGAAAGAATCGGTACACCGGATGGTCTAGTAATGAACGACCTGAGACCGGAAGAAACGAGATAACCGGAAGAGATGGTTATTCTTATCCTATGCGAAATCCTTATCAGAGACATCCGCAACAGAACATCGAAAGGAATCACTGTACCGGAAGCGCCTACCGAGAATATTCGGCGCGACAGCTGACGGGAAGGTATCAGCCCACCGGAAGCTCCGGGCCAGAACTTCCGGCGCGACAAGACTACGGAAGGAATAATTTCACCGGAAGTTTCGGGTACGAACATCCGGCGCGACAGGATAGTGGAATGAATCACTCTCCCGGGTATCAACATCCTGGCCGAGATGACACTGGAAGAGATTTGCTCACAGGAAGCGGTTGGTATGTGCAGCCAGAGCGACAGCGAACCGGAAGGAACGAGTTGACTGGAAGGACTTGCGGAACAACGATATGAGCACGGGCAATCTCATCCATATAGACAGTCCTCTTATGAAGGTGTTATGCACGGACATAGTTACAACAAGACTAGAGTCTTTTGTACGAACTGCAATATGGATAATCATGCAACAGAAGCATGTCGACGACGTTTCTATTAGGGATTTACTGACAGTCACACAATCAATTTTG